>NC_077231.1:32827361-32879511 GCF_027887165.1 Monodelphis domestica | reverse complement strand
TTAATTTGCATGCCCAATTCATTGTCCTCTGTCCTTCTTAATTTGTTAATATATGAACTCAAGGATATAAATTTCCCCCTTAGTACTGCTTTGGCTACATCCCATAGGTTTTGAAAGGAAGTCTCATCATTGTCATTTTCTTCAATGAAGTTATTAATTGTTTCTATGATTTGTTCTTTAACTAACCAGTTTTGGAGAATCGTATTGTTTAATTTTGAATTAATTTTTGATTTACCTCTCCATGTTCCCTTCCTATTTATTATTTTCATTGCATTGTAATCTGAGAAGGTTGCATTTATTATTTCTGCTCTTTTGCAGTTGTTTGCAATATTTTATGCCCTAATACATGGTCAATTTTTGTGAATGTACCATGTGCTGCTGAAAAGAAGGTATATTCCTTTTTGTCCCTATTTATTTTTCTCCACATGTCTACTACCTCTAATTTTTCTAAGATTTCATTCACTTCTCATACCTCTTTCTTATTTATTTTTTGGTTTGATTTATATAGCTTGGTTAGAGGAAGGTTCAGGTCTCCCACTAGCATAGTTTTTCTATCTATTTCATCCTTGAGCTCCACTAGTTTCTCCTTTAGAAATTTGGATGCTATGCCATTTGGTGCATACATGTTGAGTACAGATATTTCATCATTGTCTATACTGCCTTTTATAAGGATATAATTACCTTCCCTATCTCTTTTAACTAGATTTATTTTTAATTTGGCTTTGTCAGATATCATGATTGTGACTCCTGCCTTCTTTTTATCATTTGACACCCAATAGATTTGGCTCCACCCTCTTACTTTCACCCTATGCGTATCTACCTTCCTCATGTGTGTTTCTTGTAGACAGTATATGGTAGGGTTTTGGATTCTAATCCACTCTGCTATTCGCTTACATTTTTTGGGTGAGTTCATTCCATTCACATTCAGAGTTGTGATTACTATCTGTGTATTTCCCAGAATTTTGATTTCTACTCCTAGTCCTGCGTTTTCTTCTTTCACTATTTCCTTCTACACCAATGTTTGTTTTTAATCAGTCCCCCCAGTTCCCACCCTTATTTTACTTTCCTTTCTAACCCCCCTCCCTTCTGATCCCTCCCTTATTTTCCCTGTAGTCTTTCTAAAATTATCCCCTGCCCTCTCCCTCTCTTGTACTGCTTCCCTCCCTACCAGTCCTTTTCTTTCCCTTCTACTCCCCTATAGGGCACCAATCTATTCTCTGCCCCAATGGATTGGATTGTTCTTCCCTCTTTGGGTCAATTTCAAAGGACATAAGAGTTGAGTATTTCCTATCTCCGACCTCTTTACCCTTCCAGTGTATTGATGTTCTCCCCCCTCCCACCATGAGCTTCTTTGTGACATATAAATTTATCCCCATTTGTTTCGTTTCCCATTTCTTTTAACATTAACCCATTTTTAGCTCTCTCTCTCTCTCTCTATATATATATATATATATATGTATATATATATATATACACACATACACATGTGTATGTATTTATGCATGCATATATCTGTATACCTATTTATGTCTTGTCCTTTCATCCTATACAGTTGGTCACTGTTCCCTCTAAGTGTACTTCTTTTAGCTGCCCAGGTAATAACAACAGTTTTTAAGAGTTACCAAAGACTGCTGGGTCTGTACCCCAAAGAGATAATGGACAAAAAGACTTGTACAAAAATATTCATAGCTGCACTCTTTGTGGTGGCCAAAAACTGGAAAACGAGGGGATGCCCATCAATTGAGGAATGGCTGAACAAACTGTGGTATATGTTGGTGATGGAATACTATTGTGCTAAAAGGAATAATAAAGTGGAGGAGTTCCATGGAGACTGGAACAACCTCCAGGAAGTGATGCAGAGCAAGAGGAGCAGAACCAGGAGAACATTGTACACAGAGACTAATACACTGTGGTATAATCGAACGTAATGGACTTCTCCATTGGTGGTGGTGTAATGTCGCTGAACAATTTGCAGGGATCCAGGAGAAAAAAACACCATTCATAAGCAAAGGATAAACTATGGGAGTGGAAACACCGAGGAAAAGCAACTGCCTGAATACAGAGGTTGAGGGGACATGACAGAGGAGACTCTAAATGAACACTCTAATGCAAATACTATCAACAAAGCAATGGGTTCAAATCAAGAAAACATCTAATGCCCAGTGGACTTACGCGTCGGCTATGGGGGGTAGGGGGGAGGAAAAGAAAATGATCTATGTCTTTAACGAATAATGCTTGGAAATGATCAAATAAAATATATTTTAAAAAAAAGTTACCAAAGACCTCTTTTCTTATAGGGATACATATTTTAACTTATTGAGTCTCTTAAAAATTTTTTTTGTGTTCTTTTGTTTTGTTTTTCTTTTTTCCCTCTTTTTTAATTACCTTTTGATGATTCTCTTGAGTTCTGTGCTTGGACATCAAATTTTCTGTTCAGGTCTGGTCTTTTCATTACAAATTCTTGGAATTCTTCTATTTTTTTTAATGACCATACTTTCCCCTGTAAGAATATAGTCGGTTTTGCTGGGTAGTTGACTCTTGGTTGTAGACCTAGTTCCCTTGCTTTCCAGAATATTATATTCTATGCCTTTTGGTCCTTCAGTGTGGATGCAGCCAGATCCTGTGTTATCCTCACTGTGTTTCCATGGTATTATAATGACTTCTTCTTGGCAGCTTGTAATATCTTTCCTTTGGTCTGATAGTTCTTGAATTTGGCTATAACATTCCTGGGTGTTGTCAGTTGGGGATTAAGTAGAGGAGGTGATCTGTTGGTTCTTTCAATCTCCACTTTTCCCTCTTGTTCTAGGATATCGGGGAAGTTTTCTTGAATAATTTCCTGTAGTATGATGTCCAGGTTTTTTTTTTGTCATGGTAGACCAATGATTCTTAAATTGTCTCTCCTTGAATGATTTTCTAAATCTTCTGTTTTGTGAATATGATTCATATTTTCCTCAATTTTTTCATTCTTTTGGTTTTGTTTTATAGTGTCCTGCTCCCTTGTGAGGTCACTTAATTCTAGTTGTTGTATTCTGGTTCTTAAAGACTGTATTTCATCCCTGGCTTTTTGGTCATCCTTTTCATTTTGGTCTGGTTTTCTTTGGAGGTCATCTTTCATCCTCTTTACCTTGTCTTTCATCTCCTTTTTCTCATCTTCCATCTTCTTCACCTCATCTTTCATCTCATTTGCCTCATTTTCCAGCTGGTTGATTTTGGCTTTCAAGACACTATTTTCTGTTTCCAGGTGACTTATCTTAGTTTTTAAGTTCTTTTCCCAATTGTCTTCAGCCTCTCTTAATTGTGTTTTGAATTGCATTTTGAGTTCTTCCAAAGCCTGTATCCAAGAAAGCTCTCTTGAGCAGAAAAAAAAATATTTTATTTCAAATTAAATTGAAATTTTAAAAATATTAAATTATTTTAAATATAAATTTTAATTTGTAGCTTGTTTTTTATTTTTACTTTTTATTTTTTAAACCCTTACCTTCTGTCTTGGAGCCAATAGTGGCTCCAAGGCAGAAGAGTGGTAAGGGCTAGGCAATGGGGGTCAAGTGACTTGCCCAGGGTCACACAGGTAGGAAGTGGTTGAGTCCAGATTTGAACCTAGGGCCTCCCGTCTCTAGGCCTGGCTCTCAATCCACTGAGCTACCCAGGTGCCCCCACAGCTTGTTTTTTTAAATCACTTGCACTTTCTACCTGTATCTTCCCACTGAAAGAGACATTCCATATAACAATGAAATTCTTAAAGAAAAAAAAGAGAAAAATGAATCAATACATTGGAAAAAAATCTGACATTATATGCAATGTTTCACATCTATGGACTTCCCACCTCTTAAAAAGTATGTGGGAAGGGATGAAAGAGAGGATGATGTCTTCTTATATCTCTTCTTAAAAAAAACTATCAACAGTTTTTCTAATATTCCTTATTTGCTTCAAAACACATGGATCTACCCTCTTGAGAGATCTGCTATATGGTGGTGTAGAATGGGTTTGACTAAATTATAAGAGTAAAAAATGTTGTGGTTGCTGTTTGTAGAAATTAATCCTTAAGTCACAAGACTGTTAATAGCTCTAATAGCTTTTTTTATAGTAAGATAAAGCAAATAAGAGAGGGAAATATAGAAAGGAGGTAAAGAATTAATTACCTAGCCTATCAACCCAGAGTCTGTCTCCAAATTTCAGCCTCAGAAACAATGTTTCCCCACCCCCCAACTTTCTGCTGGGTCTCATCTTATAAATCTACACCCACTAACTGTCTTACATTACTCCCCAGGAACCAATCACAATTCCTCAATTAGCCTGGCACTACCCAGGGGGGCAGTGCCTGTGGGATCAATTCCCTGGTTGCTGATTGACCCAAATCCAAAACAAATGGAAAGGAAGACTAAATCCCTGATGGATCAAATCAAAATACAAATTCCCTTCCACTGCGGCAAAGGGAAATGGGGGGGGGGGGGAGTCGAGACAGTAGGGTTGGTTCCATATAGGAAAAGGTTTGGGAGTTCCATGTCAGATGGGGGGCAGGTTAAGGTCTGCTGACAAAAGGATATCTTTTTCTCTTTCTCTAGATAGTGATCAGAATATGTGTCAGAATATCTGCAATTTGAAGCCATAGATTCTTCTTCCCTGAAAAGTATAGCTCTCTCACAGCAAACCTTGATCCTGTTGCCTTCCAGGGAAGCCTCACTCTGCTGATATAGCTCAGAAATTAGAGGAAAGCTTGGAACTTCTCTAAGACTTATTTTGACTAGGGACCAGGCTAGGAGTATCTTGGATAAAACCCATCTCCCTTAAAATAGCCCCAGGGCCGTGAAAGCTCCTGATTTCATCTGGAGACTAGGGAAGCAAACTGGAAGATGCCAAGCTCCTTTGAAATGATGCAACTATTTTCAAAAGCAAAGTGGAACAGAATGGAGAAGGGGAGCCCCAGAAGATAACTTCTAGTGTTCTTAGATTAGGAAGAAAGGAGGCAAGGACCAACAAGAGCCTGAGCTTCTGAACTCTCAGCACCTGAATCTTGGGAACAGACCTATCCTGTTGCATAGGGCAGGGTCTATAATAGCTATGCAGTGTGACAGCTTGAAGAAGTCCTAGTTAGATCCTATGTGCCTCATATTTTGGTGCAAACTTGTCAATTTGGAACTCCAAACCTTTGCAGGGTCTCATTTCTCCTCCCCTCCCCTCTGTTTATAGTTTTCATAAGATCTAGAATTGGAAGAGTTATTAGAGATTATCTAATCTAATCAACCCCATTTTACAGAGGAGGAAACTGGCTTAATGAGGAATAACTCATCTAAGGTCATACTGGTGGTAGGGGGAAGAGCAGGGATTGAACCTAAATATTCTTTTTCCCCAGTCTCCCTGTGATTCTTTCCACCACATCTTCTGTAAACAGTGGAGAGTTGGTTAGGGAAGACCTCAAAGAAAAGGTTGTATTTGGACAGGCTATCCATTCATAGCCACTTCCAGGGGGAAGTTGGTACCGGGCCTTTGGCTTTGTGTGGTATTTGATGTCTGACTCTGTGGTGACCAAATACTTGAACATTTTCTTTTCTCCTGATTAAAGAGTGAATTTTCTAACTAGTTGGAAGTTCTGTATTTATTTCCAAGGTGTCAAATGGTGTCAGGAGTGGGATTCAAAGTGGAAACTGCCTAAAGCTGTCTGAGGTAGGCATCTGAACCCATGCTCCCTCGAAGTCAGGGAATTCAGTTATCTGGTTGGGGTAAGTCCACTCTCGAAACAAAGAACGATAGTCTGTGAGGCCAAAAGAAAGCCCCCCTAAGGGGACCGCTATGGATAGTAAAGGCATGCATGAGTCTGTGATGCCAGCAGAGGGACCTTCCCCCAAGGGGGCTGATAATGAGAACAAGGGCATCCATGGTGATCTGGTGCCAGTCCAGAGTTTCTGTAGGGAAATTACTTTGGAAAATAAGGATTACTTTAAGGATAGGGATTTGATCCAAAGTTTCCCTGCTGCAGAATATGTTTTCAGAATGAGCCTGGTACATGCAGGTATTTACAGAGGTGGCAGAAAATAATGGAATCTGAGTTTGAGGTAAGATGGCCAAGGTGGGGCTTTTTTGATAGCAAAAAAGATTGTTTTTCTGCCACCTGTGTTGAATGAAGCAGATTGTGAGATTGAAGATGACAAAAAAGAGACTTTTAACTTGTGGTTAGAGGAATGCACCATAAGGAAATTCAGATCAAAACAACCTGTGAACCAAGAGAAAGGGAAGAAAATAACCCCCCCCCAAAAAAACAAACCAAAAAGCCACAAAAACCCCAAAAGAACAACTTCATAGACAAAGAAAAAAAAGAAATACCTTTTATCTTTGTTCTTTTAACCATCTCATATGAACCAACTATTTATTATACAGCTGCATTTATTATACAGACACAAAAAGTTGTTGTAATGCTTGGAATCAGATTGTATTTTTGTAGTGGTTTTTGCTTTTTTTTTTTTTAACAAGGTTTTGTTTCTCCTTTGAGATCGTAAGGAACATGGCCCCACAACAAGTGAAATCAGAAGTGGGACAGAGAACACAGCATTTCATCATCTGAGAGCAGGAGAAATGGCTGACCCCCTAACGATACAAAAAATACAAAAAAAAAAAATCCTTTTAAAGTCCCTTTGGGGACACTTTGGATCAAATCCCTATCCTTAAAGTAATCCTTATTTTCCAAAGATTTTTAAGAAAAAAAAATCAGGGCCTTGGAGGATTTGGTCTGGTCTCCCTTCCTGGTGGAAGTCTAGGTGGGGCGGAGGGTCAGGAGCATGTCCTCTGTGTGGGTGGTGGTGGCTGTGCCCGTGGACCACAGGCTGGGCCTCTGCTCAAAGGTGACCAGTGTAGATTCTGAGACGGGAAGTGGAGGGTGGACAAGTCACTGTGGCCTTTTCTTTTCTTGCTTTTTAAATTTTACATTTTTCCATTTTTTTCTTTTTCCTTTTTTTGCCGTCTAGTCATCCTCATCAGTCTTCTGCTTCTTAGGGTCCATGTCCTTCTCCTCCTCCTCGTCCTCAGCTGCCGGCTTGCCCGTGGCTGTCTCAGCATCATTTGTTTTTCCAAGAGTAAATTAAATTTCATTTCATTTACAGAGATTTGGGGATGGGGGTGGGGAAGGACAAGTCCGTTTACAAATGAGATCCAAGAGGTACAGTGAAGCCTGCCATAAACCTCCGTGTGCCCTGTGGCGGGGAAGTGGTTAAGCAAGGCCTCCTCCACCAGACAAAGGCGCCTGGTCTTGGGGTAGTCTGCTCCCCACTGGGTCACAGCCCTGATGCAGCGGCCTGATGGCAGCTTTGGCAAAAACAAGGAAGCGCCCGGGCGGTCGTGGAAGCCTCGGAAGGCTGACGGCTTCTCAGGTGCTCCGGCAAGAAAGTGATTCTTCTGCACCTCATCTGGGGGCGGGGGTGGGGTGGACAGCGGTGCAAAAACTGCTCCTCCCCCTACGGCGTGAGGAGGGGTCACGTGGACGGTGAGTGACCATCCACAGCCCGGGACCTAAAGCAACTTGACAGCTTGGTGGAATCAGTCCTCTCTCGCCATTCACAGTTCCTTCTAGCCAGCCGGGCTCCCTTGAGTTTGAACATCTTCAAACACCGCCCCTATTTCAAGGGAGCTCTGCGCTGAGCTCAGCCTCGCAGGGATAGATGGCCCTGGTCTTCCGCCTCACGGCCTTCAGTGGGCTTGTCCGTGACCGCAGCAGAAGTAGAGAGGTGGGGGGAGATGCCATGAAGGGATGGCTTCTGACTAGGCACGTGGGGTCGTAGCCACTGGAGGGCGGCCTGACTGGGGAGGTTAGATGTCCAGTCTACCAATTCGCCCCCATCTGTAAGGAGGTCCAGGGGAACCACTCAAAACGGCAGCAGGTGTAGAAGAGAGAGAGTCAAGGCTGCCCCTTGGGAGGGCGGGGATTGTCAGCCTCTTCCAACTCCAGACAAAGATTGTAAACAGCTACAGTCTCTGGTGACGCTGCCTCTGTCTCTTCGAATGCCTTGGTGGAGCATTTGGAGGAGACATTGCCATGGAGACTGGCTCAGGGAGGCTGGTATCCGGCAAAGTTCTAAAAATCTTTTCAGGGTTTTCTAGAAGGATTTCCACCACGGTGTGGAATGAGGAAAGCAGTCTAAAAAAATGGAGTAGAAGGAGAGCTGAGGAGCAAATAACAGTTACAGAAGGAGGTGGAGGAACTTAAAGAGCTTTTAAAAGGCTCTGGTCATTCAGCATCCCTCACAGGCAGCCAGCCAACTCCACCCTTCAGGCTCCTCCAAGGTCCCTATTCCTCAATTGCCTTTTTTTTTAAACCCTTACTTCTGTCTTGGAATCAATACTGTGTATTGGCTCCAAGGGCTAGGTAATGGGGGCCAAGTGACTTACCCAGGGTCACATAGCTGGGAAGTGTCTGAGGTCACATTTGAACCCAGGACCTCCCATCTCTAGGCCTGGCTCTCAGTCCACTGAACTACCCAGCTGCTCCCCTCAATCACCTCTTAAGATTAAGAGAAAGGAAGGCACAAAGGCCCTGCAGGCAACCTTTACCCCCTGGACAAAAGCAGAATTGAGAGCCATGGCTAAAGAATTTCCAAAAACTAGGGCAAGTCCCCTAGTGTTTGCCAAAGAGTTTGAGGTGACTCTTTCCACTTAACCTGTGCTATGTAAGGATTATTCATGAACTGAAAATGGTGTTACTTTAAGGATGTTTAAAGAAGGAGCTTGTTGTGAAGGAGGAAGGTGTTGAATGGTAGGAGTCTTGATGGACTGACTCCCTCCCTCTCACTCACTCTTCCTGGGTAGTGCAGTCAAGGGGTGCTACTCAGGAAATTGGGGATTCCCAGTTATAAGATGGTGATGTGGAGATGAAGGAAAGTCTCCCCTATCTGGAGTAGTTAGAGGTACCCCCCCCAGATTTCCTGGCACAGGGAGGTCAAGGAGGTAAGCCTCCCCAAGACTTCAGACTCAGTAGGGAGCCGTCTTGGTTTGCACTTTGTTATAGCTGATCTGCAGCCTCAACGAGATACCTTCCTTTAGCTCCTAGAATAAGCCACTTGAATGAATCTGACTGGGTAAAAGAAGGTTTGTTGGGCAATGGTTACAAGGAAAGATGGGGAGATGGAATGAGGAAAACGGGGCCCTTGATCTATGTTCCCAAAAAGTCCCTCACTTTGGCATCTGTCAAGCAAACCAGAGTTTCTTCTTCCCTTCTCACTATTATTCACTCCTAATTTAATACTATTGGGGCCAAGGAATAAGCAGAGCAAGTGCAAAAGGCTAAGGGGAGAGAGCCAGGCTTCTTAGGCAGAGTCCATGACACTCTCTGGTCAGAAGAGACTTGACACATTGGTTAGATGTTCTTCAGGGATACAATTGGCATGGGCATTGTACCCCCAGAAACTCAGGGAAAGTATTAGCAAGGAAATCCCTTTGCTCCCTTACACCCTCCGACTCCCAGCCCCAAATATCTGACCTTGAGGATTACCCTCCTTTGATTGTCCCATTGATTTGAGATGGACAAAGAGACCCACCTCAACCATTTGTCCTCCCAATCATGAGAACCACCCCCATGCTTTCGGGCAGCCCTTCCCCCAACCCCTTGCTCCAGAGTCACATCCTCACTGTGGTAAAGAGTATAAAATCCCTAGAATTGATGTCTTCCCAAGGGAAACAGCTTTTTCCAACCATGCTGTCCTCCCAAGGGGGGCAACTTTTTGACCCATGCTGTCCTCCCAAGGAGCAGCTTTCCACCCATACTGTTCAATTTAGGAGGCAGGCTTCCACCTGTGCTGCCCTCCTGGCCAGATTCAACATCACTTTCCAAATTAATAAAGTTCTCTTTTTATTTTTAAGCTAAGTTTCTGAGTCTTGCATTCTCACAAAAGGTATCCTTCCCAAACCCCAGGGGTTCACCTCTGCAGGCTGCAACACAATGCTGCTGAAATACTTTGTGGGAGTAATCTCAGGGCTAATCACAAGTGAATCTTTGGTAGGCTCTTGGCAAGATCTCCAGTAAGGAATATCCCTCCTGTCTCTTTAAGATCTCCTTTCAAAAGTCTCTAGAGTTCTTCACAGAGCTCCCCTAAGTCCATTCTTCTCTCCCAGCATCCTCTGCTACCAATGGTCTTTGCTGTCAATCACCTCTTCTTTCAATGTTCCATCTTTCCCTTTGCAACCTGCTCTTACAGCTATCAGATCTTTATCAGCTGGTCCAAATATTGGTAGGCCCAGGAAATGCAAATCATTGGTTTATGACAGCTAAATGGGTAATTGCTACTGCTAGTATTTCTAATACAATGTTAAATAATAGAGGTGATAACAGGCATCCTTGTTTCACTCCTGATCTTATTGGGAATGCATCTAGTTTATCCCCATTGCAGATGATGTTTGCTGATGGTTTTAGATAGATACTGTTTATCATTTTTAGGAATGACCCTTCTATTCCTATGCTTTCTAGTGTTTTCAATAGGAATTCCAATATCAAAGGCTTTTTCTGCATCTATTGAGATAATCATGTGATTTTTGCTGCTTTGCTTGTTGATATGGTCAATTATGTGAATGGAAGTGGAGACTGGAGGAATTCTCCATGCTTTCCAGTTGAAGCTGGTGAAGAGGGGCAGAAGGACTGGACTGACATGGTAATTGAAAAGCTGACTCTTAACTGCTGGTTTTCTCTGAAGAGATTGGCCTCAGGAAAGACCTATTCCTCTTGAAAAACTTCCCTGGTCCTTGGCTTTGCCGGGGCTGACTGAAACTAATTCTCCCTGCCCAGGGGGAAGGAGGGGGGGAATAAATTACTTAGTGCTCAGGCTAGATATCATTCCTCATTCTCTCTCTGATTTCTTGCTTCACTCTACATTTTGTAAATGAATGGTAAATAAAATCTCTTTAAAATTAATTAAATTTTCCTGGTGACTACACTCTTAAAATATAAAATCCAATCCTTTTAAAATTAACCTAATTTCCCCCTTACACTGAATATCATATTCCAAGCCTTGCAGTCCTTTAGTGTGGAAGTTGCCAGATCTTGTGTAATCTTGATTGGTGCTCCTTGATATCTGAATTGTCTCTTTTTGGCTTCTTGTAAAATTTTCTCCTTAGCTTAGAAGCTCTTGAATTTGGCTATTACATTCCTGGGGGTTGTCTTTTGAGGATTTAGTATAGAGGGTGTTCTACGAACTCTTTCAATGCCTATTTTGACCTCTTGTTCAAGAACATAAAGGTAGTTTTCTTGGATACTTTCTTTTAGTATGAGGTCAAGATTTCTGTTTATTTCTGGGTTTTCAGGTTGTCCAATGATTCTCAAATTGTCTCTTTGAGACTGGTTCTCATGATCAGTCACCTTCTCATTGAGATATTTCATGTTTTCTTCTATTTTGTCAATCTTTTGACTTTGTTTTATTAATTCTTGTTGTTTTGTGAGATTATTGGCTTCCAGTTGCCCAATTCTGGTCTTTAAGACTGGTTTTCCACTATAATCTGTTGATTTTCTGCTTTAATCTTTTGATTTTCCTTTTCGGTTTGGTCTATCCTGCTTTTCATGGCTTCCAGCTGTTTAATTTTGATCTCTAATTGGGAATTCCTGTCTTTTAAAGTGTTATTTTCTTTTTGAACTATTTCCTATTTTTCTTGCCACACTTTATCCATCTTTCTTGTTAGCTCTGATTTAAATTCTTCAAGAACTTGTGGCCAATTTCCATTTTTTGAACGTTTTAGATGCATTTATTTGTGTATCCACTTCTGATATTTCCTCTGTAGTCTGGATTTTTCCTCCATAAAAATTATCTAGGGTCAGTCCTTTCTTTTTGTTCCTCTTGGTGTTGGGAGGTTGTTTTTCCTGGGCATTGTTTGCCTTCACTATGCTGGTATTTCCTTCCCTTTCCAGTCAGAAATCTGAATGAGGAGGGCAGGCTCTCTGTGAATGAAGCTAAGGAGTGAGGTTTTTGCCTGAGGCCACCTCTCCAGACTCCCCAGTTTCTAAGATTTTCCACCTATCCTTGTCTGCTCTATCTCCATGCCCAAGATCTGCGCTCTTCAGCTTGCTGGGATCTCAGGTCTAGCAGCCCTGGGGGGTGGGTCCTTGGTGATCTTGGTCAACTGTCAAGGACCTAGAGATGCCCCTTCCTCGATCACTGATTCTAGTGCACTGGGTCTGAATCTAGGGTCTGCACTGTGTGGGGGGTGGAGGAAGGCTGGTCAGCTCATGCTTTGGTGGAAGTTATTTCACCTCCTTAGAGTGTGGAAATGCTCAAATCCCACATACCTTCAATGTTGCGCCCCACTGTGGAGTCCCTTCATTCATATAAATTTTGGGGGGGGGGGCTTTTGAGGTAGTATTTGTCAGTAGGCAATGAGGAAAGGAAGAATCCTGCATTTACACTGCCACCATCTATACCTGGAAGCCTATCAGTTTACCCTTACTTTTGAGAAACTCCAGTACTAAGCACATCTCTTTTGATTTAAATATTAAGCATTTTTTTTTGTTATGGAGGGTTCTCTATTGGTTGAAAGTTTCCTCTCAGGAAGAGCAGCTCTTGAGTTTGACCTTTGCCTTTAATTTGTTACAGCTGATCATTCCCTAGTATCATAGCTATAGACTGCAAAGAGGTTTACAAACCTGTTTGTGATACCTAATTATCCAGAGGATATAAGGACTCCCAATTTCCTCTCCTCTTTAGAGGAAGCTTCTAGCTTGGAGTTTTCTCCCAGGGAGGAGTTGGTACAGGGCCTTTGGTTTCATAAGGCATTTAGAGTTTGACTCTGTTTAATGACCAAATGATTGCCTATCCCTTTTTTCTGATTAAAGAGTGGGTTTTCTAACTACTTGGAAGTTCTGTATTTATTTCTAAGTTAACAATAGTTAATTTGTTCTGTGACCTTGACAAAGTCAATTCTTCCAGAATGTATTCAGTTTACAAATCGGTACATGAAAAGGATTGAGTTGACAACGACAGAAACAACAATTACTTTCTCTCCCAAAGTAGTGTCATGAAAAGAGCCCTGGAATGGAAGGAAATCAGGCTCAAGTTCTAGATCTGCCAATAACTAAAATTGTGGCCTTGGATAAGTTTCCAAACCTTTTTGGGCTAAGCCTCAGTTTTCTCATTTGTTAAATGAGGAAAATTATCTTCCTCTACCTATTTACATCAAGACTTCTTGTATTCTTTCTAGGAAAATCCATGGAAATTTAACGGCTATGTACAGGAAAGGCTCATTGGATTTGGAGTTAAAAAAATCAAACAACTAGGTTTGAATCTTGTTTCTTCTAAAGCAACCTGTGTGACTTTGGACAAGTAATTTTATATCATTGAGACTCCATTTCATAAAACTGATCCCAAATTTTTTAATAATTCAGATACCCAGCCACAATTGGTGGAGAAGTGTCAGTGAAGCTTAGTGGCCTCAGAGGAGTTCTGGCAGTGATTGGTAGATATACACAATGAGGAATCACTCTTTTATAGTCTGGAAAGGAACCTATCTTGATCCAAAACAATGTCACAGAAATGAGTATAGCGGGTGCCAGAAGCAGTGTGATAATTATGCCTAATCAGAGGGCCTTTAAGCTCTGAGTCACTTCAAAGTTGCTTAATGAGAAATAGATGTTAAAAGACTTTTAAAAAATAATTAAATGGCATCCTTTTCCAACCGGAGGAAATACGGTTAGAGAGTGGTAAGAAATGCAAAAATGAGAATTACAAGAGATCTTGAATAACAGGAGCTAATAAAGGAAGTTGTCCTTCTCCAATACTAGGGGACCCAGCCCAAGATTGGTAGACATGGAGAGGGGGGATAGCAGAAGTAGTGGGTGGATTCTGAATCTGAAACCTGATTTAAAAGGTGAACTCGATTGTGCATTTATAATCATAGTGTATGACACAAAAATCAGTCTAGATCAGTCAGTTTGACTGCCTTTTATTCAAGCTCTTTGAGCAAATGGACATAGAGGGGGAAGCATAGGAAAAGGACCTGAAACAAAGGAGTCCTTTCCCCCTGCTAACAGTTCTCTCTGGAATCCATACCAGTGGAGAAACAGGAAACATGCAGAAATACTCAAGTTCTTTTTGCTGATCTTGAGAATGACATCTATCTTGTTTGGGTCTTGGACTACAGTGGTGTCTGATGCTTTGGGAATTCACAACACTACAAACCAACAAAGTTTCCCTATGAGCAACAGTAGCTGAAAGGATTGAGAAGTAGTTCTATTTTTTCAATCTTCTCCCTTCTCTACTCTTCCTAGATTCCATCCCTTTCAGAAGAGATGCCCAGCACCAACCTCTGCAGTGCCCTACATTTGTGTCCTTATTGGATTCTTCCTTCCTTGGGAGGTGAGTAATTTGGCATGCTAATTTCAAAGTCCTCCAAGTCTGGCTGATGTTGTGGTGCAGATTGCATCTCAAAGTCTGTCAATAGAGACAATGGTGACACCAAACCACAAGAGTTAAATAGGCAAAAGGGTTGTCATCCAGGAACAAACTGGAGAGGTAGAGATATGTAGGACACAAAGGGAAATAGAATTCTAGCTTTCAAACAGGATGGAAAGAAGTAGACAGAAGTAGAGAGGAAGAAAGAGAAAGGAGAACAAGATCAGTTACAGAGAATGAAAGAAATGACGGAAGAAAGACAGAAAAATCAACACCACAGATAGAGACAAAGAGTCAAAAACTGAGAGTCAGAGAGAAGGAATTTAAAGAGGAAAAGAAAACCGCCCAAGGAACATAAATTATTAGTCTAAAACCTTATTACTGAAGGATCAGATTTTAAGGTGATGATGTGAATAGAAAGACTCCTAATACATTACAATTTGATTTTCCATTTAAGCAATATCAAATGTTTCATGCCAGGCTGGCAGCTCCTATAAGTATTTGATCACCATCAATTGATATTTCATAAAGTAAATCATTTATAATATTAGTTTAAGGATAAACAAAAGTAGCACATAGAATCTGCTATGAAATATTATTTACTGCCTTCCAGACTTTCAGGCAGAATTGTTGCATTATCTGCATGTTAATATGTATAATAAAAAAACCATATTCCAAAATCCTACTTTGGGAGGTGAAAAACTGATGTTTCTTATGGTTGTTATAATATGGGACACGGACAGTGACATATTTGGTCCAAAAGAGGCAAGTTTTGATGATGAATGTGGGTATAAGGAATCCACCCTGTTTTTTCTTTTGTTTTATGTTCCTGTTCTTCAAGAACTGGCTGATATTTTGTTTACTTTACAATGAGTTGGTAGTATGAAAGTATAAAAAGTCCAGAAGATATCAATTCCTGCTGAGACCCAGAAAGGGAGAAAACTAGAGTCCATTTCTAAAACACTCCCCCCAAGAAATAAGGAGAAATAGAATATATAGCTTTAGGTTAGAGATAAGGTAGAACTGCTTAACTATGAGAGTTAGTAGACCCTACGGGAGGCACTTATGGACTCTGGAGGACTTTGAAAACAAGTATCCTTCTTCATCTGAGGAATGGTCTTAGAGAAGGCTTGTCTGGCTGCAAAAAGATGGACAAGATGGCCTTAGAAGACCTAGGAACTCTTTGTTTCTGTGTCTGACTGTATAAATGAAACTTCTTTCTGGGTCATTAGCAGAATATCAGGCCTAAGGGTTGGGGAGCTGGGTTGGGGAAGGGTTGGCAGTCAAGGAAAGATGTTTTAGCTCCGATAGCTCTTCTTAGTGGATGATGTCTTGGAAATGATGCGCATGCTGGAGCTGCTGCCCCCAATGCTGCGCCCACTGGTGGAGCTGAAACCTCCAACCCCACTTCCATAGCAGAGGCTGCTGCTGAGGCCACCTCCACCCACACAGAGGCCACTGTTTCCGCCATATCCAGTGCCCCCACTGGAAGTAACCACAGCTGTAGGAGGGAAAAAAAATCCTCTCATTTTCTCGTAATGTCCATAATGCTACTTCTCTGAACAGCTCTAATTGTTAGATAAATCTATTCTGTTAAGCCAAAATCTGTCTCCCATAACCTCCACCTTTAGATCATAGTTCTCTCTTCTCAAACAAAGGAAAGCTCAGCTCCCTCTTCCATGCAAAAACTTCTTTAAAAGAGAGATTGTATCTTTCTCGAAGGCTTGTCTTCTCTAGGCAAAATGCCCAAAGTTGTTTCAACCATCCCTCCTGGTAACATGATTTCCATTACTCCTCACTAACTTACTTTGTCGCCTTCCCTCTATTTAATATGATACATGCAGAACACCGTGGGCATGGTCTGATCCAGGAAAAGTATGTGCCACAATAGGTGAGACCTAAGCTTGAATTCCAATTTTGACTCTCACTAGGTGTGTGAGTGACATTGATAAGTCACTTGATGTCTCTGGGCTTTCGAGGAAAAAAGGGATAATAATAATACTTTATAGTTCTTGACTTACAGAGTGATTGTGATGATGTGCATAAAGTACTTAATAAGCTTTAAAGTGCTACGTTATCATTTATTTATTATTATTTATACATCATTTAGAATTTATATATCCTCTTAAAGGGTACACTATTTAAATATATCTAATATGCATTTACATTTGTAACCTCCTATAAATATGTATATAAATATGTTATATAAAAACATAAATTTTAAATTATTGCTATGATGCAAACTAGAATTATATTGGCTTCTTTTTTATTTTTTAAATAGTTGCACCGCATTCTTTGCTCATATGTGGTCAGAGTTGGTTAATCTAAAATATCTCAATATTTTTCATGTTAGGCTATCAAAACAAATATTTGCTTCTCATCCTATATTGGAGCAGATTTCCAAACTAGAGGACATTTAATTTTAACTTACTGATATGAACTCAGTGTTTCATACAGAGCCAGAAGCGATCATCCAGGCTCTAGTCACAAGTACTATAAAGGAACCACATTCCTTCATATTCATCTCCATCTATTAATTTGCAAAAATTCACCAGTATGGGGGTGAATTCCCTCTGGCAAGGATAACCTCAGTAGGTATTGGGACTTTTCCTTAGTTTGAGAGTAACCTGAGCTCTTTTATAGATTTTCCCAAAAGAAGAGGAGAGCACATTTAATCTCATCGCCAGCTCATCTTAGTATTAGAGAATGCTGCTTCCCCAAGAGTTCCTTTTCCCTAATCCCTTCCCAAAATCCTTCTTTTCATTAGTCTGGAACCCCCAACATTTCTTTGATTGGGAGAAAGTACCCAAATAAGAAGTAGAATCTTTGCAGGAATTTTTTTCCAAGAAATTTCCATCTCACCTATGCTACTATTTTGGACAAAGATCTTTCTCTATCCCACTAGAGACAACTTATATTCCCTTTCCCATATCACCCAGTCCACTATTGTCTTTGTTACTCACATATATTCACAGGCCCAACACCTTCTCCAGTGAGTCTGTGGAGAGAAGGAAAAGAGACACTCTGTTTAGTTGAGAAATTGAATAATTTTATTATCCTTTTTCTTTCATGTGAATTATGAGAAGTACACAGAAAGACCCTGAAGTACATAGATTCTCCCATACAAAAATAAGAAAAGAGTAAAGAGGGACAAATAGAAAAACTGAAGGAGTAGGCAATGGTAGAGAGGGAGAGGGAGGAAGAAAGGAAGAGAGGGGGAGAGACAGAGAGAGAGACAGAGAGAGAGAGACAGAGAGACACAGAGAGACACAGAGAGACCCAGAGAGACAGAGAGAGAGAGAGAGAGAGAGAGAGAGAGAGAGAGAGAGAGAGAGAGAGAGAGAGAGAGAGAGAGACAGAGGAAGAGAGACAGAGAGAGAGCCAGAGAGACACAGAGAGAGAGAGAGAGAGAGAGAGAGAGAGAGAGAGAGAGAGAGAGAGAGAGAGAGAGAGACAGAGGAAGAGAGACAGAGAGAGAGCCAGAGAGACACAGAGAGAGAGAGATAAGGGAAGAGGGACAGATAGAAATAAGAGAACATAAAGAAAAAGAGGGAACAAGAATGAAAGCAAAAGTCAGAAAAGATAGAAATAGAGCCAGAAGGACGGACTGATAAAAGAAAACGATTCTTAATGGTACAGGCAGTGACAGTTACAGGTTATGAGGTAACTCTGATATCATATAGTTCCTTCCCTGAATGGGTAGAAGAATGATGGTGTAGATCCACTTCCAAACGTGGAAATTTCAAAACTTGGGACATGGCATGGACTTACTTGAACATTTAACAAGGGATACTCTTGAAGGTCAATATAAAAATGTTCAAGAGCTAAGCAGTTAGGCTTAGAATGTCATGGATGATCATGAACAATCAGTTCCTTTGACAATGGATGTGGGAACCTGTGACCAAAAGAAGCACAGGATTTGGCAGCCAGCAAAGACTTTCCCAGAGAGTAATGGGAACTTCCCCAGGAAATGGTGGACACTTTTCTAGGGATTGGGAAGGAATAATAATGGCTTTGTCCAAGACATTCCACCTCTTGCCTCTGAGTATTTCACTGGCTGTTCTTCATGCCTGGAACACATTCTTCTCATCTTTGACTAATGACTTCCCTGACTTCCTAACAAAAATCGCACTTTCTACAGGAAAACTTCCCCAACTTTCCCTTAATTTTGGTGGTATATTTCTCTTGTTTATTTCCTTTTTATCCTATATTTAAATTGCTTTGAATATAATTCTTTGCATGCTGTCTCCTCTATTGTAAGCTCCTTGAGGGCAGGAACTTTCTTTTGTCTCTTTTTGAATCTTTAGTGCTTAGGACAGTGTCCAGCATATAGTAGGTACCTAATAAATGTTTGTTGATTAACTGATTGATATAGTCTTTGGAAATTCAAAAAAAGTTGCTTAATTTATTGAGATTATCTAACTTTCTTGTGGAACTACATGATGCTGCTGTTTAGGTTATAGATGGTGAAGAGCTGAGTACTCACCTGCACTCCTCGCCCTCTAGCAGCTTCCTGTAGGTGGCAATCTCAATGTCCAGGGCCAGCTTGACATTCATCAGCTCCTGGTACTCCCGGAGCTGCCGGGCCATGTCCTGTTTGGCTTTCTGCAGGGCATCCTCAAGTTCAGCCAGCTTTGCTCGGGCGTCCTTAAGAGCCAGCTCCCCACGCTGTTCAGCATCTGCTATGGCAGCCTGAAGAGTGGCACACTAGTGCAAGAAGACAATGGGGTTTTTTAAAATGCCTAACTTGACAGAAGAATATTAAATATAAGTTCTGTCTCTTATTAGCCATGTGGTCTTGCAAATGATTTTTTCCCCTCCAGGTCTCAGTTTCTGGACCTGTAAAATGAGTGGTCTGAACTAAGTAATATTAAAGGTTTTGTCTAACTTTAAAATTATATAATATTGTGATATAAACTCAAATTATAACAAGATACGTTTGACTTCAAGAAGAACACCGAGAGTCAAACCCAGAGAAGCTATGACTTCTCCAATTCTGAGAACCTTTGAGAATCAGATTGACTCCACCAACATGGATATTTAGGTATCTACCTGGAAGAAGGCAATTCATTACTTTTTAACATCCTTTTGTCCTCTGGGATTTTCTGGTTAATAAATAAGAAGATAATTAATCTATAGTTTATTCTATAGCTTGTTTAATCTGAAAAGGTGGTCAATTTTCCCCGTATGGGAGGAGGAATTGAGGTTATTAATAATAATAATATAGTTAGCAGTTTTATAGTGCTTTAAGGATTGCAAAGTGTTTTACATGTTATTGCATTTACTCACAATGACCTTTGAAAGTAGGTGCTATCATTATTCCTATTTTACAGATGGAGAAACTGAGACACTTAGAGGTTAAATGACTTGCCCAGAATTACAGAACAAGTGAATATCTGAGGTAGATTTGAATTCAGATCTTCCTGACTATATCCACCATTCCATCCATTGTGACACCTATTTATTTAATCTCAGGAAGACTTTCTTAATATCCCAGGTTCTGAAGAGAAATTATGTAATTGAAATCATGAAATCCCATTTCCAGGATATTTTAAAGGCCCAGTCTGGTTAAGTACAGGTATTTTAGAAGTTGAGATCATGATTAAGATGACTCCCATGAGTCTTAGCATACCTGCTTCTTCAAATTGTCAATCTCAGAACGCAGCCTCTGAATCATCCGATTCAATTCAGAAATCTCCATTCTGGTGGTACGAAGGTCGTCCCCATGTCTACCAGCAGAGAGCTGAAGTTCCTCATACTGAGAAGAAAGAAAATAAAACACCAAATATAGGTAACATTAAAAGAATAGGGATGACTGAGGCTAGAAACAAGAATGCTGAGGTTTTCTGGTGCCAAATAAGTCTGTGAATTTCATATTGGTGACTGGATCGTTAATATTTCCTTCACCCAGACCATCATCAAATCCTGAAGAGTTATTGTACTATTTCTTAGCCCTTCTCCATTCTGTCCATTTCTAAGCTACAACTACTCTAATCTAGATCTTCTTCTAGACTGCCATGTTAACATTCTCATTTTAGAATTATGACTTCTACTATCTTCTCCAAGTGCCATCTTAATCTCATCCCTTCCAGGCTCAAGGACATGTGCTTGCTCCCTATTGTCTCTGATAACAGATTTACAGTCATTTCCCTGGTCTTTATGGCATCCTCTCCTACTCTATCACCTAAGACTTCCTGGTTTAGGATTTCTACTCCAGTTGGTCAAATCTAGTCTTTCCTACCACATCAAACATTTCCCCATGATATTCTCTTTGACATATAGGATGTATGTTTGCCCTTTTCAGTTAGCCCTGTCTCCCTTCTGCCTTATATCTTCACTACACATTCTTTTTCTCTTTGGGAAACAAATGTTTTCACTTCCCTTTTCGTCTACCAACATAGACATCTGTAACTTAGTTCAATCATTTCTTATCTCCTTGACCTCATCTCTCTCTGTGTGTGACTGTACATAACCCATGTCCTTTAACAGACCAAAAGGTTCTCTAAGGGAGTGACTGAACACTTTTTTCATCCCTTCCATAACTCTGAAGTTCTCAGAACAAGATTCTACCACCCACAGGAGAAATTTAAAACCAAGGAACGAGTTAGTGAGTGGCTTTCTGGCTCCAATGTAGTTCTCCCTTAACTTCTCACCTTTGACTGGTACCAGGACTCAGCTTCAGCTCGACTTCGGTTGGCAATATCCTCATACTGAGCTTTCACTTCAGCAATTATGCTGTCCAGGTCTAGTTTGCGGTTATTGTCCATAGATAGGACCACTGAAGTTTCTGAGATCTGAGCCTGAAGTTGAGCCAGCTCCTGCAATAGAACGGAAGTTAGAAATATGGGAATTGGGGAATGTGTGTGTGTGTGTGTAAGAAATGGAAATTGAGAGATGAGACAAAGGGGAAAGAGTGGTGAGAGAGATGGAGAGGAAGAGAAAGGAGAAAGGAGAAAGGGGAAAGAGGTTAGCAAGACAAAGAGACAGAGGAAGAGAGAGGCTGTCTCAAGTTCCTTTAGAGAATGAAAGAGATATCGTGTCCTGGCTTCTAGAAGAGCATCTACCATGGAATAAAAGCTCATTAAGGTATTGAATCTTGTATTGAGAGCTGCCTTTTTTAACAGGATGTACATTTTAACCTGTGGCTCTACCACATACAATGTGAACTTGGACAAATCAATTTGCAATATATTTTTCTCTTCTATAAAATTAAGGGATTGGATTATATAACCTATAAATTTCCTTCCCAATTACATGAACAGAATTATAGCCAATTCTTTTAACTGTGCTAATGGGAAGAGACAATAGTATAGATAATCCTAAATGGATTGCCTGAATAAAATTCCCATTTGTTTGTTTTTAAAACCCTTACCTTCTGTCTTAGAATTGATACTAAGTATTGGTTCTAAGGTAGAAGTGCAGCAAGGGCAAGACAAGTAGGGTTAAGTGACTTGCCCAGAGTCACACAGCTATGAAGTGAGTGAGGCCAGATTTGAACTCAAGACCTCATATCTCTAGGCCTGGCTCTCAATCCACTGAACCATTTAGCTGTTCCTCTCTTTGCCTTTTGAAAAAACCTTCCTTGAAAGGAAGAATGAGTCTGTGAATGCAAGATATAGTGGTTTCCAACAGGGTGCAAGTGGGAAGGAGAGGAGGTGGTACCTTCACTGGTGTGATAACAACATGAGTCAATCCAGCAAGAAATTCCAAGAGATAGATGAAAATGAACTGAAAGGGCTAGAAGTTTGGAGGAGAAAGACTAAAGCCCTCCTTACCGCCTCATAGAAAGCCCTCAGAAAGTTGATTTCATCTGTTAGGGCATCAGCCTTAGCCTCCAGTTCCACCTTGTTCATGTAAGCTGCATCCACATCCTGAAATGCAAAATCGGAAACTATTACTCTAACTCTTGTTCTTCCCAGATTTTAATTCTCCCCTCAGGCCCACAAGGCTGGTTGAACCACTTCTATTCAGCTGGGTGAGTGAGTTTCCAAATGCCAGGCTATGGGGTGTAGCTTAGGGGTGGGGATTCTGGGGGTGAGGCTTAATGATCATTTGGGTGATAGCACTTTGGGGTCCCTGAAGCCATGTGTAGGATCTAGAATTTCTTTCTCTGTTTCACCTTAGAGAAATTCAAGGTTACTGGACATTTATCAGCTGTAGTGCTTTCTCTAGGTCAAGGAGTTCTTAACTTAGGGTCAGGATATCTATGAAGTTGGATAGGAGAAATTACACCTCTATTTTCATTAATTTCTAAGTTCATTAACTTCAATTAGCATTTCCTTTGATTATTTAAACATAGGTCACTGAAAGGGAGTATAAAACCTTCACCAGACTGCCAAAGGGGTCCACATTGCAAGAATAGATTAAGAACCTTCATTCCAAGTACATCATTTTCATCTGATTGCACTATCAGGAAATTAAGCTGCCCATTCTCCAAACAACTTGACCTCTTTAGCCACTGAGACCTTCTCCCAGACTCGTCTCTGCCTTAAGATGACCTCCTCCCTCTTCTTCTCTTTCCTTATTCCCAATGCTGTCCCACAATACCTTCTTGGAGACCAAGCTCCCAGCTTTGCTTCTTCACAACCTATTTCAGCTCTCCCAAGCTCTGCTGGACAGAGCACTATCCATCTGCTTCTGGTTCTGCTTTTGTTTTATCTCTGAGTCCTGGACATGCACCCTCTTTTCCCCATCAGCCCAGAAGGTCTCTTATTTCCTCCTCAATGCTAGAATAGCCTCCCCTGTTTCATTCTAGAGAAATCTGAGCTAATTGGGAATTTTTCTCTCAAGGGGAATGATGTTGGGCAGAACAGAGAGAGTATTAGAGCATCTTGTTCTTCTCCGTCACCTTCTTGAGCACCACAAACTCATTCTCTGCTGCTGTGCGTCTGTTGATTTCATCTTCATATCTGTGAGAGTGAACAAGAGGTTAATTTACATTAACATCAGGGCTTGAGCTTAAGGAAAAGGAAGCTTTTCAGGTGAGGAGGGTGAGGTCACTGCTCCAAAACAACTTGGTAAGACTCCATGGATGTTAAGCCACTAGGCAGAGAGGACTCTTGTTAAGAAGAAAAAAAATAGATGGGGGAGGTGGAGGAGATCACCCCATAGCCAATGAACCCCATTGTTCTGCACCAGAGAAACCAGACTTGAATTCTCACTCCACCCTGATTTTCTATGACATCAGAAAAATCATGTAATGTCTCTGGGTTTGTTTCCTTACCTCTGTCATAGGGGAGCTAGGATATCCCCCTTTCTGTTCCCTCTCACTGGGAGATGTCAGGAAGGTGAATTATATTCTATTCTTTTTCTCTGGGCAGCCTTCCAGGATCCCACAGAATGAATGATCTGTCCCCTGGCTCCCAGTCGTTTTACCACATTTTTGTGGAATGAGTCCAGGGATCAACCCTCTTCCCCCACCTGTACCCCATGCCTCCCAAGCAACAAAAGGAACAACAAAAGGAGCTGAGAAACACTGTCATCTCCCTTTGGGGGAGTCTTCACAAGAACCTTGAGAATTCCTGGCTCTTGTCAGGGCAAGGTGGAGGCATCCTATGAGTCCATTCACTTCCCCACAATCACAGGGTGGAATTTAGAAGGGAAAGGTGTGCAGTGGAAAGAATGCTGAATGAACTGAACTTGAAATCTCAGACATGTGTGGTTTGTGTGACCACAGTCCTAATGTGTCCTGCTACCCATCTTCTTGTCTAGATTGGGATGCTACCAGGAGAGAAACAGCCTGGTCTTTTTAAAAGAACTCTTCCCTTCCATCTTAGAATCAATATTGTATATTGGCTCCAAGGCAGAAGCGTGGTAAGGTCTAGGCAATGGGGGTCAAGTGACTTGCCCACAGTCACACAGCTGGGAAGTGTCTGAGGCCAGATTTGAACCTAGGACCTCCCATCTCTAGGCTTGGTTCTTAATCCACTCAACTACCCAGCTGCCCCCCATCCACCCCATTATTCAGTGTCTTCTTAAAACAAATTTTCTCTGTCTCTCCATCTCTCTGTCTCTGTCTCTGCCTCTCTTTATATGTCTCTCTCTCTCCTTCTCTGTCTCTTTAAGTCTCACTTTCCACATTTGTACAATGGGAATATTAACCTTTACCCCACCTACCTCTTAGGCTATTGGCAAGACCAGAGAATCACTGCCTCTGAGAATCAAAAGGGACCGGGGTAGTCATGAGTCCAATCCAGCTCCAAAAGGGATCCCTACTCTAACATATCAGACAAATAATAATTTCTGCTTGAAGACTTCCAAAGAGAATGAATCCATAACCTCTCAGAGACTTCTTCTTGTTTTGGACACATCTCTAATTGCTAAGAATTTTTTTCCCCTCCTGAAATCAAGTCTTTGATTATTCCACCAATTAATTACTCCTGGACCTTCCCCCAGGGCCAAACATAATAAGTCTAATCTTTCATCTATATGACATGCCTTAAAATACTTGCAGACAACTATCAAATGAAGTAATGTGTTCAAAGCATTTTGTAACCATAAAGTGATATATGAGTATATATTATTGTTATTCAAATCATTAATAAATGCTTGTGGGACAAATTTGATGAATGAAAAATAGCATTAATTATTTTATACATTTCATATATTAGCTGTGGGCTACAGATTTAAAAAATTAACAATACATTTATATTGTACTTTGTGGTTCCAAAATTATTATAATATAATATCACCATTCAAAAAAGCTGGCCACAGAGAAGTTAAATGACTTATCCAGGGTCATCTAACTAGTCAATGTGGAAGGTGGGTTAAACCCAGATTTTTTTGAATCTAGACCCAACACTATAACATTTTTCCTCCAAATGCTGTTATTAATTTAAAAAGAATTAAAACAAAATGAGATAATTCCTTTCCGTTAGAGTCACAAATATAATGAAATATACTATAATGTTTTCAACTTTTGCCTCTGTGTATGTTGTAAGTGCATGTACCCTAGGTGGATGCTGTTTCCCTCATCAAACTGAGAGTTGCCTGAGGGTGGCAGCAGTTGTCATCTCTTTCTGGATTTGGCTTCACATTGTCTTATTCTGTTGGATTCTACAAATAGTAGCTACATTATGGGTGCAAAGAAGCTGGTTTTACAGGGCATTTAGAGTTGGAGCAGGTGCGTGGGAACAGTGTTATGAGGTTATTCTGAATGAATTTCAAGTCCTTCCCTCATGATGCCTGGTCTAGAGTTCTGCCCAGCTTCCTGAATCTAGTCTATTCTTCACTCCACCCTCCTAGTGTTTCTGGCCTCTCCCATCACCCTGGGTTATCCCTCAGATCAGGAGCCATATCTTCTAGCTCTAGGTCTCAGAAATACCTAGAATATGAGTGGGCAGGAGAGGTGCTCAGGACAAAGAGGTAAACGAGTTTCTGGCTTTTGTTCCTTTCACACTCACTTGTTCTTGAAGTCCTCCACCACATCCTGCATGCTCTTCAGTTCAGTTTCGAGCCTTGCTCTTTCTCCACCCAGGCTCTCTAGCTGCCTCCTCAGGTTGTTGATATAGGTTTCAAACAGGGGCTCAATGTTGGCTTTGGTTGTCTTATGGTCCTGGAGGATGCTCCATTTGGTTTCCAGGACTTTGTTCTGCTGCTCCAGGAAGCGAACCTGTTTCCCCCAGAAAAAAGATAACCTCAAGCATTCTGAAACAACAACCTCACTTGTACATGTATAACCCAGATTGAATTGCTTGCCAGCTCTGGGAGGAGGAATGGGAGGGAGATAGGGAGACAATCTGGATTATATAACTTCAGAAAACATATGTGGAGTTTTGTTATTTCATGTAATTGGTAAAATAAAATATCTATACTAAAAAAAACTCTCTTCTGTATCTAGAAAATATTTTTTAAAAGTCTATTGTTAACGAAGTAGAAATATTGCAAATCAGGAAGCAGATCTCCTTCCCGGTTCCATTTCTGAAAAAGAACTGGTGTTAAACAGCTGGGTGGTGGTGGTTCCATTTGGGAGACGAAATAGGAAGGGTGAGTGAAAGGATGCATGTGAAAAGTGGAAACAGAATAATTCCACGCTGTTTGGAATGCCCAGGAGAAGCAGTGCTGTTGTTTCATTTCCAAGACACTTGTCTCTCTTCACCATTTATGCAAAAGAAAGAAGACTACACCAAATAGTTCCAAAATTGTATGTCTTTCATGTTACACAGGTTTTGTACAAATCTACGGGGCTTCAGTCCTCCCTGTAATTCAGGAAAGCTGAAATGAGAATGTGAGATGTAGAGCAAAACCAGGCCTGATCAGTCCCAACTGCTAGAATTGTAGAGGGTGAGATGTGGGCTTTCTCTCCATTATGGTGGGGGAACATCTTATACTTCAGATCTCATAATTCTCTGATGGTTGGACTCCATAGGAGTTGGATGGAAGGAAGCTGTTCCCTTTAACAAGATCTGTCTCTGGCTCTTTGTGGGAGGTGAGGGGAAGGAGATGAGTAATTCCTCCTCTCACAATTCTGTGCTCACATATCAGAAATTGAAATCCAACAAGCCATCAAAGAACTTCCTAAGAAAAAATCCCCAGGGCCTGATGGATTCACCAATGAATTCTATCAAACATTCAGAGAACAGTTAATCCCAATACTATACAAACTATTTGACATAATAAGCAAAGAGGGAGTTCTCCCAAACTCCTTTTATGACACAAACATGGTACTGATTCCAAAACCAGGCAGGTCAAAAACAGAGAAAGAAAACAATTCTGTGCTCAATTGAGTTATCTTTCCCAGAAACCCATTTGCTTTCTACTACATCTCCCTCAGTCCAAACTCTGAGGGATTCTTCCCCATCCCCACTCTCAACTCAATTTGTCCAGGTACCAACATTCCTAGTAATAACTCTTTTGAAATATAATAGAATTCCCACTGGCCTCAGAGGCAGGAGAATTGGGTCTTTCTTTCTAGAACTAGTTGGATATCCCTGGGTGAATTACTTCCTCATTTTGAGTTCAAGTTTCCTCATCTGCAAAATAAAGGATTGGATAAGATGATCTCTTAGACCCCTGCCAGTCTGTACATTCTAGGATCCCTTGCTACTAGTTTGACTCTCTAGATTTAGTCAAGATCTTGACTAATATCTTGACCCAATGTAAGCTTCTGGCATCATTCAATCTCCCAGGACTCAGCCTGGGTGGCTTAAAAGATGGTTCTAATCACCCTTATCTCTAAATAACATTTTTCAAACAGAGCTTTTTGGTAGGAGACAAAAGTGACTTCATTGAATTTTTGGCAGTTGCAGTCATGGGATCTTCCATCCATTTAGACTCATAAATGAAAAATATAAGGATCTGGGGGCAAGTAGGTAGCTCAACAGATTGAGAACGAGACCCAAAAATGAGTAATCCTGGATTCAGATCTAACCTCAGACACTTCCTAGCTGTGTGGACCTGTGCAAGTAATTTAACTCCTATTGCCTAGCTTTACTGCACTTCTACCTTGGAACTGATACACCATGTGATTCCAAGATAGAAGGTAAGGGTTTAAAAAAATAAGAGAAAAGAACAGAAAAGAGAAGAAAAGAAAAGTGGTCCCAGAAGCCATTTCTTCCAAGCATTTCATTTTATAGTTGAGTAAACTGAGGCCCAAGAGTAAAGAAATAACTTACCTAAGGTCAACATAGTTATTTATAGACAGTAAAAAAATAGAACTTAAGTCTACTGACCAGGGTTTCTTCATTATATTTTGTTGCTAATTATTATTCTTTCCTTACCATGATATCTGACATGTCCCATTCTCCTCCTTGTTATCAAATAATGATAGAAATAATAGATAGAATGATCACACCCTGATTCCTCTCTGAACCCAACTACAGATCTAGCTCCCTCTTCTCAGAAGTCATGGAAGACTAGAAATAGAAGCAGAATGGGGAAATGCCGGATCACTGTCACAAGATGAAAAAGTTTAAGAATTGCCTTCATGGCAGTGTCCCTGGCATAGTTTACCCAGAGAACAATCTTGGAAAATGACACGTTTTACAGAATTACTGAATTCTAGAACTGGAAGGATTCTTAAAGGTCATGTAAGTGATGTGACTTCCCCAAGGTCACATGGCTAATTAGAGAAGCAGGTTGAAGAATAGAATCCAGATTTCCTGAACTATAGTTTCCAGACACTTCAAATTTAGAACTGAATTATTCAGGTCATTGTCGCTGTTATTTCTTGAATAAGAAGACAATCAAGCAACTCCTGTATTAAGTGGAGGCTGAGAAAGAGAAAAGGAATAGAAAATGAGAAAATCATATATCAGAACTATGGGAAATGTCCAAGAAACCAATCAGTGTGCTCCCGGGCTCAAAACATCTATTCCCTCTCCAGAAGAAGGACCAAAAGCAGATGTTACTTCTACCTTCTACATACCTCTTGAATCATTGGGCAGATACCCCGTTGCTCTCAGGCAGACATCCACCCTTGACCAAGTTTGTAATAATTTCATTCTATTTTTTAGCTTGATTTAGTCTGAGTTCCTATCAGAAAGAAAGCCATCTCATTCCCAGTCACTGTCCACTGAGAAAGAAATGATCTTATTATGGGTGCGAGAGACTTCTAAACATGTGACTAACCCAACAGCATCATTCATGAATACGGAATTCCAAATATTCTCTGTCTTCTGCTTCATCTGTAGGAAGACCAAAGAATATTAAGAGCCTTAGAACCTGTCCATGGAGTAGAATTTCTTGGGTTGAAGTCAAAGTTTCTCACTCTCTCTTCCCAAACTTCATCCCCAGCAAGATTTAAAATTACAGATTAATCAATAGACCACCAGGCAAACAGGTTCTTACCTTGTCTATAAAGGAGGCAAATTTGTTATTTAGAGTCTTGATCTGCTCTTTCTCTTCCTTCCGAACCTTCTGCAGGGATGGGTCAATCTCCAGGTTGAGGGGAGCCAGTAGGCTCTGATTAACTGTAACTTCATGGATGCCACCGGATCCTGCCATCATTCCACCTCCATACCCATACCCCCCAACCCTATATCCAATGCCTCCATACCCCAAGCCACAACTACCCCCATAACCAGCTCTGCTGGAGCGATATGCCCCACTGACAGAGATCCTTTTGCCGCCTACAAGGTTGTGGAGGCTCCTGGTCCCAAAGCCACCCCCAAGACGGCTCCCACTCTTCCCTCCCTGGGACACAGACACAGAGCTGAAGCTGGTCCTGCAGCCTGGAAGGAGTGATGCCGAAGAGGCACTGAAACTCCGGCTACCACCAGTGGACTTGATGCTGACGGATCGTTGAGCCATCGGGAAAGTGGATGCAGAGAGATTAAAGAAGTAGGACTGTCAACGAAAGGAACAGAGATACTTCTCAATCGTGTCCTCTAGAACCCTAGCCTTATATTCTCTTTGGAAACTGGGCTTGGTCAGAGAAAATCACAGACCACTGCTTTGAATTCATCTCCTTGGCATGTCTGGCTATGGTCCATTGTTCATGTCCCACTAATAATCACTGAGAGAATCATGAACACACCTACCAGAGGCAGGACCAGACCTGGGGTTTTCTGAGCCTGTGGCAAGAGCAGATTCCAAAGTACCCCAAGTATTGCCCCCAAACTCTGACACTTAATATCTCCTCATTCCATGTTCAGTAATTTTTTCCCTGTTCCTAGTTCTTCCAACCCTAACTCATGATGCAACCAGACCCTCCCCATTTGGGATGTATATCTCTTACACTGTTAATTCTTTTTTAATGTTTTATTGATATATTTTTCAATATACATTTTCAAAAATATCTTTTCTCTGTCCCTCCCAGAATGCCATCCCTTATAACAGTGAATTTAAAAACAGAAAGAAAAACAGATCAATAATTCTGACCACCACAGAATCTGGCATACACCATGTTCTACATCCACGATTTCCCACCTCTTCAAAGAAAGGAGGGATGAAGTGTTTTCTCACATCTCTTTTTTGGAACCAAGTTAAGGTCATTATCATTTCAAAACACTACATTTTTATAGTTTTGCTGCTATTCTTCCCCATTATTCTTCTGCCCCTGAGTCATTAGCCCTTTAATCCAGGTTCTTAGTTCTCTACCCATGAGTATTGAAAGAATATTTGAAAATTTTCCTTAGTACTGTGTGTCTTGTATGTCCCCCTACCAACCCCCACCCCTACCCCTTGATAATTTAATAATCTATTCATCTTGGTTATTTTCCTATCCCCTAGTCCTAGGAAACCCTCTCACCCATTCAGCTTCCCAAGCCTAGATGACCCTCATAATGCTCCCTATTTGAGACCATTCTGAATACATCCCCCTCCTCATCACTTCTACCACTCTTCTGGATGTTGCTCCATTTTAGCCACACCCCTGACCAAGCCCTAATGAAAGGATCTGGGAAACTTGTAAACTCAGTAATTTGCTGGATTCCAGGATATGTCTAACAATTAAGGACCTAAACTCTTTCCTTTGTGAAAATGTTGCCCCTGGGGTTGGCTTTTAACTCTTCTGCCTAGCATATTATTTTTCCACTCCGGTTAGCATGTTGGAAACTGTCTTGGAACAATCTGTCCCTTTATTTGCTTCTCTGGAATAGAGGGTTGGGTTGCCTCACATCAGCTGTTCTGGAACATATTTTCTATTTGGGAGGAAAAGGTAATCCTGCCCTCAACCTGGGAGGCTCCATGAGATGGGATCTGGGTCTCTGTTTTAGGGCAATGCCATCTTCAGTGAGAGATGGGAAATCAGGAGATAAAAAGGTGGGATGAGGAATATAGGAATAAGAGAGAAGATTGGTAGAGATGGTTCTTTGCATCCATTATCCCTTTTCGCTGAAAAAACCTCCCATTTCTCTGCCCATCCACATCTCTCTCCTCCTTCCCTCTGAATCCTCCTTCCTGTCTTGACAGTGAAAGGAGGATATGAAATCATCTAGCCAGCCCTTGGGCCTTAGAAAGAACAGTTGACCCATGCATCAATTTCCCTTGGTGCTTTTCACCATCCCAACAGAATCCATGAGCCCACGTAAATGACACATGCTTTTTAATAGACAATTTCCTAGAAGGCAAAGGAAGGAGGGAGTACCCTCAAAGAGCAGCTTATATACACCATCGGATGGGGTAGATGACAAAGTGGCATCGGCTGCATCAGCAGGAACTAGGAGAGGAACTCATCTGAAAGCATTAGTGGAAATGATCTTGGAGAAATGGGATCTGGAACTCAAATCCTCCCTACCTGCATGCCTTAAGAGAGGTTTCTGAAACTGAACTGGGACTCGGCAAGACATCTCAGGAATTAGCACTCTTTTCAAGAACTTACTAAAGACTTGTTGAACTGAATTGTCTTGAAAGAGAGAGGCTTTGTCACTGTGTCTTGGGAGGCAGAGCTAAGTGTCTAGGAGTAGAATAAGACATGTTTGGGAGCTTGGCTAGGACCTAGAGACTTAGGTGTCATTGTTCCTCCCAGCTCCTCAGCAGTATCAAATGGATATCAATGGGTAGATGGGGTTTGGCTGCTGGCAAGGGAGGGAAAACAATACTAAAAGACAAAGGCATGTGGGAGTGGAGAAGTGACCCCTGAGTGTGGGCAGCAGTAAGAAGGCTAAGCCAAGATCCAGGATGAAGTGAGATTGGGAGTGATCTTGGTGGAGGGCATCTAATGCTTGTAGCTCTTTCTGGAGGAGGTGGTAGAGACAAACTTAACACTGGAACTGCTGCCACTGCCAAAGCTGCCCCCCAGGCCTCGGCCACTGCTTGCACTGAAGCCAGAGCTCCCCAGACCTCCACCTAGGCTGTGCCCACCGCTGGTGGTGTAGGAATAGCCAGTACTGCCACCCAGACCCAGGCCAGTGCCACCGACACCACTGCCACTACCATAGCCGCTGGACATAGTTGACGTGACCACAGCTGCCAAAGGAAAAAAGAGATGAGCATAATCAGAATCACAGATGGAGTTAACTTCCTCCCAACTATGGGCAAGTATCCAGAGACCAAGATATTCTGATTTTAAAACTCTAGTTTTTTAAAAACTGTAGTTTTAAAAAACAGCTTTTATTTTTTAAAAACTCTTTTAGAAAAACCTCTTTGATCTTAGAATCAATACTGTGTATTGGTTCTAAGGCAGAAGAGCAGACAATGGGGGGGTTAAATGACTTGTCCAGGGTCACACATATAGGAAATGTCTGAGGACAGATTTTAACCCAGGACCTCCCATTTCTAGACCTAGATCTCAATCCATCTAGATGCCCCCTAAACCTCTTCTTTTTCAAACTTCTCTACTCCCAATTTGAGTTCCATGGAAAGAAGAGCTAAAATTAAAACTAAATCTTCAGAGATCTAGGCTAGAAGGGAGCCTCAGATATTTTCTCATCTATTAATCTGATTCTAGGGTGGCACATGTCTAGAACTCCATGGTGGTACAAAGGATTCCAGAGGAAATATCTCAGCATTGAAGTGTATTCCACCTTCTATAACAGGCAGCGGTGAAAAAAATCCGTTACCTTTGAAATTAGAATAGTAACAGTAGTAGTTACAATAGGCATAATTTATATTGCATAGTTAGGTGGCATTCATCTTCTTGAGTACAAATTTGACCTCAGACACATCCTAGCTGTATGAGCCTAGGCAAGTCATTTATCCTGTTTGACTCAGTTCCTCAGCTATAAAATGAACTGAAGAAGAAAATGGCCAACAAGCCTAGTGTCTTTGCCAAAAACAAAAACAAATAGAGTCCCCAAGAGTTGGACATGACTGAAGCAAGTGAACAACTTAAATCTCAAAAAGTAAAAAAAAAGGAAACTAAACTAAAATTAAATAAATAAAACTTTTAAAGTATTTTATACACATCTCACTCAAATTTCATGGCAATCTTGTGAGATTAGATACTAGATGTATTGCTATTCTCATTTTGCCATTGAAGAACTTGAGGTTCAAAAACATTGAGTGGATTGCCTATGATCATACAATTGATAAGTGTCTGAGGTATGATTTGAACTCAGATCTTCTTAACTCTAGATTTTGAACTCTTTCCACTACACCAAAAGCCTCATGGTAGGAGGCATTTATTTAGTATTTTCCAATTTTTCAACTGTATTTATTTATTTCCAATTTATCAACAGTATTTATCAACTGCCTTATAAATGGTTTATCTGATCTGATCCTCCTAGAACCTCTAGGGCAAGTATGGTAAGTCCCATTTTATAAGAAACAAAACTGAAATTCAGCATGGTTAGATCAGGAATTAAACCAGGAACCGAATCCTGGTCTTTGGGTCCCTCCCTGTATGGTACCTACAGCATTCTATTGCAAAACCTCCTAACCTCAGGGCAACAACAAAAATTGAAAGATAAAAACCCTGTTCAAATTAATTAACTGACTAATAGCCTCAACTACCATCTCTTAAAGTGGTGCAAAGGAATGGAATTTACTGCAATATCCCTTTGCCCTAAGTTCAAAGGAGACCAAGGAAATTATACTCACAGACATTAACTGGAGCAACTCCCTCTCCACTCAACCTGAGAACAATAGAGAAAGGTTACATCTTGTAGTCAGTCAGCAAATGGTTGCTTTTTAGAATGATCCAAATACCAGCCATTGCAATCAAAATAACAATAACGATCATACAATAATGGAAAAAAGGTGTGGATTGGAAACATCAAAAGAAAGGCGATGATCTGAGCAATGGAACTTTATTTTCATATAAGCTCTCCAAGCACCTCATGGAAAGGCTCTTTATATACGTTGGCATCAAGGCAGAAGGCAAGGCTTCTGGATACCTCTCACCTAAGGAGGGGACTTTATCTTAATAATAAGCTATTGTCAGGTACTTGGCTAACAACATGTCAGGAAAACACTCTGAGACAAGGTCCAGAAGTAAATGACAAATACCACCTACATGATGGAACCCATCATTTCCTTTGGAAACAATGGCGGATGCTTCCTTTGATTCTGTGGGATAACATTGACAAAGCACTCAACATAGTGTCTGAACCATAGTAGATGATATAGAAATGCTTGTTCCCTTTCTCCTTCCTTCCCTTTATAAACAAAAACCTCCCTGAGGTCTCTTCAGTCAGCCCATTGCCCTTTTGTATCATTATTCCTTTGGATGGACTCTACATGTAATGGTTAATGGGAAATTGTCATTTCTGTGCCTACACTCTTACCAGACTGACTAGGCGCAATACAGCTCCTTTTCCTTCTGGAAAAGTTGATGTGAGATGATTCACACCCTTATTTCAGCAATTAGTGACTGTAGGAGACCATGGAGGAGTTCCTTTGCACTCGCCTCCATTCAGAAGCTAGACTGAATTCGATAGTGTCAGTGCTGGAAGAGGTCACATATTCCACTATCATCACCCACAACCCCCCCCCACTATCAATATTTTCTAGATGAGGGAATTGAGGCCAAAGTGATTTGCCCATAAAGCCTGGAACCCATCCATAGCTCTTCTCTTCCATCTCGTGTTCTTTCCACAGTCTTGCTGCCTCCCACATCTGACAATTTTTTCCCTCTTTAACAAGAGCCAGTAATTAAGTGCAAGGTGAGACCTGAATTCTGTTTCATGTTGAAAAACCAAGTGAATCTCTGAAATGAAGAGTCAATAAGAAACGAGTCTGGCCTAAAGGACCGAGCTCAGCCCCAGCTTTTTCCCTTAGAAGGCACTCTAATGAGAAGTAAAAAGCATGCTATTGGTGTTAGTCACGGATGAGCCTGCAAACCCGTGTATTCACTCTGGGGGATTTTCCAGAGGAGACACTGAGCGGTAGCCACCCAGTTCCTTGGAAACAGCTTAGTCACCAGCCTGCTTTGGAGACCAACATGCTTTTAGCTTTTCTAACCTGCATTCCTCTCCTTCCAGCAACTTCCGGTAGGTGGCGATCTCGATATCCAGGGCCAGTTTGACATTCATTAGCTCTTGATATTCCCGAAGCTGGCGGGCCATGTCTTGCTTGGCTTTCTGCAAGGCATCTTCAAGGTCTACCAGTTTGGCCCGGGCATCCTTGAGAGCCATCTCACCACGCTGCTCTGCATCAGCGATGGCTGTCTGCAAATTGGCACACTGCAGGGAAGACCGGGGACACATCTAATTCAATTTCAGAGCTCTGAGAGCCCTACAAAATAGATGGTCTAACTCCTCTGTTTTGCCATCGAGGAAACAGAATAAGAGGCATCCGAATACGTTTATGGAGGAGCCAAGACTAGAGCTTCCTTATTTCCCAGGCTAGTACACTTTCCCTAGAGCATACTGGCTTACTTACTTCATCCATAACTCATGAAGGCTCTCATACCTCTTGAATGGAAATTCCATTGGCAGAGTAGGATAACTCCAAAAAGAAAACAGATTTTTTTTTTTGCAAGAGCTTATAGAAATATAAAATCTCCCCTTTTTTTGATTTTCATTTAGTCTACTTGTTTTGAATTAAATTGCATTTGCCTAAAAAGAGAAAGACTAAATATGACGTAAGCTCATTGATATTGTCGCCTGTATTTTGGAGATGTTCCAATGGGAGGAGAAATAGTGGCATTTGAGAGCTGTCCTCACCCTGGTGCTATTCGTTAGGATGACCTGGGCATTGGCTCTACCAGCTTTGGAGACCCAGCCCTGGGGGGCGCATTTAGGTTCAGTTTGTACACACCTGCTTCTTGACGCTGTCAATCTCAGCTCTTAGCCTCTGGATCATCCGATTCATCTCAGCAATCTCATGCTTGGTGTTGCGGAGATCATCTCCGTGGCGTCCAGCTGTCACCTGAAGCTCCTCATACTAGAGCAACAAGAGCACACTCAGTCAGCCACCATCCTTGCCCGGAGCCCTCTCTGTATAATGAGTTTTATTTGGGGAACTATAGGATAATAGGATCAGAGCTTTCAAGCTAGAAGGGACCTTAGATGTCTTTTAGATCAGCTCTTTCATTTTACAGAGGAGTAATCTGAGGTCCAAAGTCATCCAGGTAAATAAGAGGCAGAAAAGAATTCAAAACCCATATTCTCTCATTCTGATCCTAACACCCTTTCCTTCGTGGCATGCTTCCTCTAGGAACTAGGGGAAAATAGAATTCATAGTCCTAGTCCTTAAAAGTGAGGTTACTCTTTCTAATGGAAGAGCTGGGATACATGGTCAGGACAGAGATGTAGACAGAGAGGATCATGATCAGGAATGACAAAAAGCCATAAACACCATTGCTAGAGGAGGCCAGTCCAGAAACGATGGGTGTCAGGGAAAGCTCCCATTTTCTCTGGTTACCTTTCCTCATCCTCCCCCTTGCCCAGCTATAGCTACTCACTCATCACATGCTCTCTATTCTTTTGTCATGTTTTCCTTTTTCAAATATACTTGTATTCTCAGTGCCTAGCATGGTGTCTGGCATGCAGTAGGTGCTTATTAAGCATTTGTTCATTGGTTTCTTGATTCACACGTCTGTCCCTTCCTCACTTTCCCCCTAGACTTTTAGCAGAGAATGGACTTTGCCCTTAGTACCTTTACACTTCCATGTAGTGTATATAACATGGTGCCCCCACTAACTTGGAGCTCCCAATAACTTGAAGACAGTCTGCTGTCATCAAGGACAATCATGAGCTGATTACATCTCAAGTGCCGAGCTCAACAAGAGTCACTCATTTGGTTACTTTTGGTGAAAATGTTTTCAAATATTGTCTTAGAAGTCGGAGGTCCCAGATTCCAAAGGAGTTGGATTAGTCTTCTTGTTTTGTGGCGTCATCATCATGAAGGCTGTGGGGAATTTGAGGGAGACAGTGCACTGGAACCCATTTCCAATGCATCCCCTCCTCACCTTGGTCTGATACCAAGACTCCGCTTCTGCCCGGCTGCGATTGGCAATGTCCTCATACTGAGCTTTGACCTCAGCGATGATGCTGTCCAGATTTAGGCTTCGGTTGTTGTCCATAGACAGCACCACGGAAGTGTCTGAGATCTGAGTCTGCATCTGGGACAGCTCCTGCCAAGCCAGAAAGTCCAAGATCTTAGCACCTCATAACTGAAAAGAGCCTAGAGATTCTAGCGGTCTACTCTTAAACCCAGGCAATAGGCCCTTCTATTACATTCTTGACTGTATGACTATACAATCTTAATTGGAGAATCTAATGACAGATGCCTAAGGATATGTCTCTGTTAGGTCTTTTTTCAGATTTAAATTTTCTCAGTGAATAAAATTCTGTTTTTTCTTTCTAAGTACCCCCATCGAAAAAGAAAAAGAAAGATAAAAGCATTATAACCAATACACAGTCATACAAATTCCCATATTGCTCAGTGACTGTCTCATTCTGCACACAGAGTCCCTGATCTTCCTATTAGGAGGTCATCCCTTTAGATTTCTAGTCCCCTCACTGTTTAAAAAAATGTCCAGAGAAACCTTCTGGAGCCTTGACTCAAACGAGATCATGCACTTGATGGTTTAAAGTAATAGATGTTAGTTGTCGTTCTTTTTGTTTATTGGCATTATTGTGATTGTTAGGGGAAGACTTAGACTTCAGACCCTCTTAGCAACAAAACAGAAGTGCCCACTATTCCCTTCCGGAGGGTCATTTCTGTATACAGGCTCTGCGATTCAGAGGGGAAGCTAATTAGCATTCATCTACAGTGGTTTCCATTGATTCTTCTCTCTGACCTATCTGGAAGGTTTCCTCTACTCTCAGGCAATTTTCAGGATAAGACTGTTCCCTACCTCTCTTCCCTCTTACATACTCAGAGAGTAACTACAGAGAGAAGCTTAGTGCGGAACTCTTCCTAAGAAAGGAGGCATTTGGTCAGTGTCTGTGCCTTTTGGGTACATTGGGGGGCTTAGATAAAGAAACCGGTAGTTTTCAAGACTGGTGCCCAATATCCTGGCATCCCAGGGAGTTGTGCTCCCTGATGGAAGCTGTCTTACCTTGAGGGAAATTTATATAAATTTATAATATGTATAAATAATTCTACATATTATTTTTTCTGCCTAGAATATATATGTGTGTGTTTCTGTGTGTGTATGTATATATCTATGCACAAACGTACACAAGTGTTCCTTACCGTTTCATAGAACACCTGGAGAAAGTTTATCTCTTCTACCAAGGAGTTGACTCTGGCCTCCAGCTCCATCTTGTTCATATAGGCACCATCGACATCCTGAAAAGATATCATTGATTGCTTAGCCAGAGGTCTGAGTTTTTAGCCTCATCGCAAGCCTGCACAAAGTCAGGAAACAACTTTAAAGGAAATTGAAAGCCTCTCTTTTCTGGTTTCTTTATGGGGATTTCCAAAGGACTGTGTGTCTATATGTGCTTGTGTGTGTGTGTATGCGTGTGTGCATGTGTGTGTGTGTGTGTGTGTGTGTGTGTGTGTGTGTTGGATGGAAAAAGGAAGCACAATGCGAACATTGGAATCTTTTGAACTGAGAAGAGCTGATTAATATAATCTGGGACAGATGGACATCTGGGGAGATCAAATGACTGTTTTATTTTGTTTTGTTTTGCTTTAGAACTAGTTTTAGAAGTCATAAAAACACTTTCAAATCTGGCCTCAGACACTTCCTAGCTGTGCGACCCTGGACAAGTCACTTAACCCCAACTGCCTATCCCTTACAGCCTTGGAACTGATACCTAATTGATATCTAAGACAGAAGATAAGGGTTAAAAAAAAGTGATGGAACAGTTTGTTGACTTCCCAGGTATCGAGGGTAGGAAGGGCATGTCCAGAATTCATGGCACAATTTTTGTTTTCTCTCTTTTTAAGCAATGTCTGACTTTCACCTTTTTCAGGGCCACAAATTCATTCTCAGCAGCAGTGCGTTTGTTAATTTCATCTTCGTATCTGTTGGGAAAGAGGAGAAATGGTTGGGCAAGTCGACCCGCCTGACCCGAGGGTGTTGGGAGTCATAAAGCAGACTGTAATGGTGGAACGAGAGTCAGAAGACCTAGGGTCAAGCTCATCTCTTCCGCCAACTTAACCTGAGACTTTGGATGATTCGCATGCCTGTTCTTCCTAAATAAAAAGAGAACGATTTCATCTTCTGTCAGAAGGAACCGAAGCTATGCCGGAGCTCATGGGATTGAAAGTACAGGCGCTGCTTGTCCCTTCTCTAAAATCCACCCTCCCTGCCCAGTTTCTACTTTGGACCGACACTCCTAGTGCTGTGGTTGTCTTCCTTCATAGATATATTTTATGTTGCAGGGTGCTTTGGGCATCAGGCTGACTTTTTGCCCAGTTTATGATAGTTCAGCTTATGTCTTATTGCTTATTGTGAACTTCATTAAGAGATTTGGGATAATTCATCAAGCTCAATAATGAATTCATTTCTTCACCACCCTCTTGAAATTATTCCAAAGAAAATGGTAAAATATAAAAAGGGGGGAGGAATTGGGACTTCCTTTGAGTACCTGGAAAGGAACTAGATTGAAAATGTTTTAGCCTAGAAGAGAAAAGAATGTCATTTGACCTCTCCTGCTCAGTTTCATATGGCAGAAGTAGGAACAACGAAGCAAAAATGTCGAAAGGCAGGTTTCTGTTTTATATGAGAAAAAAATACCAATAAGAGCTGTCCTAAAAAGGAATCTGCCAGAGGTTCAGGGATCGTTGCTTTAGAACAGGAGGAAGGGAAAAACAAAAATGTATTAAGTACCTACTCAGTGCCGGGTACTGTGCTAAGTGCTTTATAAATATCTCATTTTGATCTTTACAACAACCCTGGAAGGTGGAAATTATTATTGCCCCTATTTTATAGTTGAGGAAACTGAGGCAAGCAAAGATTAAGTGACTTGCCCCAGGTCTCACAGCTATGAAGTTTCTGAGGCCAAATTTGAATTCAGGTCTTCCTGACTCCCAACTGCCTCTAGAAGAGACTTTAGAGTTTTTCTAGTCTGCCATCCCCTCTTCCTTTTACAGATGAGGAAACTACAGCCCAGAGAAGGCTATACAAGTAATGAGCTCCCCATTACATGAAATTGTCCAGGGCTGGATAGCTACTTATTTGGGATCAGACAGCTACAGGTGAAGTTGGATAACCTTTTAGATCTCTTTGGACTCAGGTACTCAAAAGACCTGAATTTGCAACAGGGTTACAGTCCTGAGTTAGGAGAGACCAAAGGCACCGTGTCTAATGGATTTGGATATATTGTTGTTGTAATAGACAGTGGTTAAGGTAATTTCTCATGGCCTTTATCACATGGACAAAATAAATTTGTCTGGAAACTTCTCTTTCTAATGGAATACAGACCTTCAGTCATGTCACACCACAGCTAGGTGGTACAGTGGAGCATTAGAAATCGAGTCAGGAAGACATGAGTTCAAATTCAACCTCAGACATCTCTTAGCTGTTTGACCCTGGGCAACCTCTGCCTACCTCAATTTCCTCATCTTTAAAATGGGTATAATGAGGATATAGTCATAACGTATCTGTGAAGCACTTTGTAAATCTCAGAGCATGATATAAATGCTATTATTGTTGTTGTTGTCCACAAGGTACAAATATGGGCCTCTCATTTTTCTCTGTATTTTTTAACCTTCAGAGTTGGAAAAGATTTGCTTATTGGAACCCCAGAATTTAGTTTTCTAACTGAGGTGCAGAAAAAAGAAATGACCCATACAAAGTTCTTGAAGTTTTAAGACATGGAACTAAGACCAGAACCTGCAGAATTCCAAATCTGGCACCATATTCATTATGTCAATGAAAATTCTTTTAAGAGCATATCCCAAAGGGGCATCTAAGCGACTCAATGGATAGAGCCAGACCTGGAGATGGGAGGTCTTGGGTCCAAATCTGGCCTCAGATATATCCTAGCTGTGTGACTATGGGCAAGTCACATAGCCCCCATTGCCTAGCCCTTACTTCTCTTTTGCCTTGGAACCAGCACATAGTATTGATTCTAAGATAGAAAGTAAAGGTTTAAAAAAAAGTAGCCCAGAATTGGGCCACTAACATTGCTGCTCCACACAAGGTAGTTTCCAATGCTTAGAGACAATCTCCTCAAGCCTACACGGTACCATCTTGCATCCCTATGCCTCTTCCCTCCAAACCAGGAGGATTGCAACCAGTGGCTGGCTGTAAGCACATTCTTTACTTACTTGATTTTGAAATCTTCTACAACATCCTGCATATTCCTCAGTTCAGAGTCAAGTCTCCCCCTCTCGCTTGTGATGGTGTCTAGCTGTCGCCGGAGATCACTGATGTAGCTCTCAAAAAGTGGCTCCAGATTCTGTTTCACAGTCTTCATACCCTGCTCCTGGAGCAGTGTCCATTTTGTGTCCAGCACCTTGTTCTGCTGTTCAAGGAACCGCACCTGAAGGCCATAAGAAGAAGGCTAAGTATAGAGAGATGCTCTTTCCACAGAGATAGACAAGTTCCATCTAAAATCTTCATGGAGGAAATATATATTAGTCACAACCCAAATCTAAATCAGAGAAGATCCTGAAGACAACTTCAGTGTTCTCCAGAGCTTTGGTAGAGCTGATATAAGAACCATGTGAAACCCAGTGGTGTATGGAAGAAACAACACTGCTTAGATTCTTTGGGGCAAAATCAGGAGTGTCCATTGAACTAATTCTCTCCAATGGCTGAGAGTCCTGAAAGAAATCTACTCTGTGGAAATTCCCTCACTCTATATACAACAAATACACCCCTATCCCCACTCCTGGTGTTTTCATCTCTTGAGCATATGGTTTTCACCCAAAACCAGCAGGAAAATGAGTTCCATAGACTCATGAAATGGTGGGGCGAGGCCCTGGGATTAGAAGAAAATGGAGCCTTTCTCCAGGAGCATATAAAGATATGGTAGGTATTCCATAATTATTTATTGAATGAATGAACCTAAATTTTTGTACCTTCCCAGAGAAAGAAGATAGCATTGATAGCCTGAACCAATGGAAGTTTGCTCAGTAGCCAAGTACCATGAGAATGAGACTAGTCTTTTTTGTAGAGTTCATCCAACCTTACTGAACAGAATCAAATCTTGAGTCTCACCTTATCAATGAAGGAGGCAAACTTGTTGTTGAGGGTCTTGATCTGCTCTCGTTCCTCCTTCCTCACCCTCTGGATGGTGGGATCAATTTGCAAGTTGAGGGGAGCCAGTAGACTCTGGTTGACAGTGACCTCTTGAATGCCACCAGGGGGACATACAGGGAACCCAGCACCCCCATAACCACCTCCAACCCCAGCTCCAAAGCCCAGTCCACTTCCAATGCTACTACCAAAGCCATAGCCACCTACTCTCCCACCAAATCCACTCCTAAAGCCACTATTGGACCCACTAACGGAGATTCGCTTTGACCCATCCAGATTGTAGAGACTTCGACTGCCAAAGCCAGTGCCCACTCCACTGATCCTCCCTAGCCCTCCATGGCCCCCTGAGGAGCGAACCATGGAGACAGAGCTGAAGCGGGAGCGCCCAGCAGTAGGAGTGGTGGCAGAGGCAGCGCTGAAGCCCCTTCGGCTCCCTGTCTGAAAGGTGACAGTGGACTGACGAGACATGATGGGATGAAATAGAATGGCCAGAAGAAATGCTGAATGAAAAAGCAGAAAGAGAGGAGATACTATGGCTGAGAAGTTGGAGGTCCCCTCAGTTTTTATGGGTGAGTAGAAGAAGGCGGGGTATTACTAATGAAGGAGGGCTTGCTGATGGCATCCTCTTGGCATTTGCCAGCACTGAGCTCACAGTCACCTCCTGGTTAGAAATGGTGCAAAAACCATTGGTACCTTGGCATCCTGCCCTCATGTGGAAACCGGCTTCTAGTCTCGGCTTGTTTTGCAGACAAATAAGAGGCATGCTAATTGCTTTCAGTTATGTCCCAGCCATGCACTACTCTATAATGAAGACAACAAATACAACTGTTAACTCAACTAAGATGCCTCGTTTCTGAGCTGCTTTCTTAGGCTTGAGACTGACTCCTTTCTGTCCAAACACACTCTCAGGATAAGCCACTAGAATTGGTTATTTCCTATTCTTTGAACTTCTCCCCATCTCTGAGGATTCTTCTAACCTTTACGCCCACCTCCTCTGACCTGGAGAAGGGGAGGTCACCCACGTTTCCATCCCTAAGCTCTTCTCTTTCCTTCCATTCAGTCGAATTCAACAAACATTTATTTCCTTCCTTGAAAACTACACTCACCTTCTCTAGGAAATTGTAGATCTCATCCCCTGTTCTAATATTGCACCCTCTCAATATTTTTTAGCTTACTTTCTTTGTCATATTTATATTGGTTCCTCTTTTAAGTCATTTTGGGAGGGTATTCTCACCCCTGTGGGCCTGCGTACACACACGCATCTCATCTGCCAGACACTTAATTGGGAATGAGAAGACCTGGATTTGCACACTGATTCTTTCATCAATCATTTATGTGACCTTGGGTAACTCATTTCCTTCTTCTGGATCTGTTTCCCTTAAGATAGGAATGTTAATATGTATACTGCCAGTCTCATTGTTTGAAGATAAAATGTAATCATGGATGTAAAGTCTTTTGTGAACCATAAGGTTGCACACGTCTTTATTTGTGTGCTATGATGATCCTCATGGCTTTCAGAATAAGCACCATGCTCTCTTGCTAAACCAGCCACCAGCCATGTATTTATTGAATGCTACTTCTCAATCTAGTGCATTATTTAGGGCTCTGAAGAGTACCAAAGAAGGATTAGACGTGGTCTCTATTTTAAGAAACTGTCTAAGGAAGCAAGCTAGATGTCCATAGGAAAATCAGAGAACAAGGCAGCATATTGTATCATGTCAATTTCTAATCTTCCCTATAAGTCATACTACTATTAAGAGCTGTAAGGGACTTCAAAGGCCATCTAATCCAACCTGATCTTCAATTAATCATTAGTAAGAGTTTATTAGTGTCTTCTACGTACCAGAAACTGTGCTAGGCTGCAGTGATACAAAGACAAAACAATTAAATAATTCCAACTTGCAATGAGTCTACATCTTAATGAGGGAGGAAACAAGTACAGGTATCTCTTCCACATCATGACTTTCCCCATCATGGTTTCTATATATTGCAAATCAGCGTAAGAAATTAAGTGGGAATTTTTGTGGATTTTGCAGAAGACAACACATGGCCAGAAGATAACAAGAAAAAGTTTTAAAACTTTGAAATGCATAAAATATATGTAAAGCATTGTATAATATTAAATTATGTGATCTGCCAAGCATAGGGGATGACCAGTGCAAAAGAAACCAAGGCCAAGGGAAGCGAAGTGACCTGTCCAAGATCACACACAAAATAAATGCCAGGCAGTATTGAACCCATTTTCTTGGACATCAATTAAAACAACTCCTTCAGGAAAACCTTTTCTGCTTAGCTCCATTATTTTTTCTTTACTATTCTTGAGGGATCCCTGCACCATTTCACTCCCTAAGTCCTCAAATTTAGCAGGGAGGGATCTTGGAAGTCATCTAGTTTAACCCACTTCTTTAAAAGATGAGATGGGAAATGGCTGAACAAGTTGTGTTATATGATTTCAATGGAATAACTATTGTCATAAGAAACGATACACAAAATGATCACAAAAAACTGGAAAGAATTATTTGAAGTGATGCAAAGTGAAGAGAGCAGAACCAGGAGAACATTGTACATAGTAACAATAGAAGTAATCAACTATGAATCACAACCATTATCAACAAGGCAAAGGATTCAGGGCAATGCCAAGGAACTCAGGAAAAAAAGGCAACCATTGCAATAGAAGGAACTGATGGAGTCTGAATGCAAATTGAGTCATACCATTTTTCATTTGTTTTTCCTCCATGAATTTTTCTCTAGCATAAGCAATATGTCTCATTTCCCAACATGACAACCCTGGAAACATGTATTGCATGATAACTTAGGTATAACCAATATCAAATTATCTGTCTTTTGGGGAAAAGGGATGGGAGAATCAGAGAGAACATGGATTGAAAAATGTGAGAAAACAGTTATTAAAATTGTATTGACATGAAATCTGAAAAAAATAAATAAAATTTTAAAAAAGCAAAATAAAAAAATTTTAAATACCAAATGAGGAAAGGCCACAGAATAAATGGCAGAGCTGAAATTTAAAGCCAAGTCTAAAAAGAGGTGACAAGTTGCCCCTTATCCTTTTTGCCTCTCTTCCAAAAATCTGTGTCTTGAAGCTTAAGGCTCATCTTTTTCATGTCTAATTAGGATAGATACTCCCTGAAGGTAAGAGGCTTTGTGTTTCCTATCCCTGGATCCCACCATAGGGCAATAGGAGGCACACAGAATAAGTAAGATGATAGGTCTTCTCTATTGCTAACCTCTCATTCCCCTCTTCCTAGGAAGTATGGACTAGAAGAAGGGTCTTGGCAAAGGATGGTCTCATAAGATTCTCCATCGATCAGTACGGCAATGAGATGGCCTCATGGATGGTTTTCTCCTCAGGGATGAGACCAAGGGGGATTATCTCCTCCATTGCTGCTTTGTGAAACCCTCTTCTACCACAGGGAGCCTATGAATCATAGCATCTGTTGATACAGGCCATAAAGAACCACAGAGAATCTCTCATCTTGTTGTTAATGCACCTAAGTCTCACCAGGCTGCCATAAAGGGGTGGTGTATGTTGCCTTAGTGGAAATAATAATTGTCTTTGTTTTCTATAGGCCTCATTATCAGGAATAATCTTTCTCTCAGAAGAAGGAACATTTGTTTCCTGAGAGGTGCTTATTAGCTACATGAAGAGCTTTCCATAGAAAAAAGACAGGCACAGGGTTAAAAGGAGAGCAGCTTGGCTTAATTATCTCATTTTATCTGGCATGCCTATCAGATGGGAGATAGTTACAGTACTCTCCCAGCTGACTCTTTCCCTGTGGGAATCTGGCTGGGATTGAGACTTTCTGGGTCATGCTACTTCTTTCCTGGACCTTGTCCTAGGAACTTTGTTCCCAAGCATTGTTATCCTGGGTTTTCTTCAAATGTCACCTTCAAGGTGGGTGATCTCACTACCTCCCCTAGAAATTAGAAAGGTTTTCCACTAAGAGCGCCATTTGCCCATTTCAATATAATTTCACTCATCAATGGAAATAGCCATGCTTTTTACATATCCTCAATTCTTTTTCCCTTTGCTCCTTCCCTTTAATAATTGGATTTCTTTCCTAGATCTTTGGCCTCTCAGCCAAACCACGTCACCTCCTTCTTTTCAACCTAGGTCATTCCCCACTCATCCCCAAGTCTTTCTGCAAAATGCTGTTTTATCCTGTTCTACCCTTTACCCATCTGCCAAATTAAGTCCCTTGCCTCTTTTAACATCTTTCTTAAAAATTTAACTTATTCACATCTAGATACGTTCCATTCTACTGATCTCTGCTTTTATTTTACACACACAAATTGAGTTCTAGCTAGAATGTTTTTATTAACTTTTGTTTCTCTCCATGTGTGTCCTGGAGCTTGATGCTACCTCAGAAGGACAAGACTGTTTCCCTCTTCCTCTAGAAAGTCAGCACCCTGGATAGTGTTCGAAAAATGGGAGAGGGAGCAGTTCAATCTAGGTCAAGGGTTGTTAACCTTTTTGGGCTCATGGACCCCTTAGATGAAGCCTACTGACCTCTTCAAACAATACTGTATTTTGAATACAACGAGATAACAATAATAATCATAAAAGTCTAGCATTATAGAGCACTTAAAGGTTTGCAAAGCACTCTACAGATATTCTTTCATTTTATACTCACAGCAACATTGTAAGGGTAGCTGCTATTATTATCCTCATTTTATAAGTGAAGAAATTGAGATAGATAGGTTAAGTGACTTGTCCAGAATCACACAGCTAGTAAATGTCTCAGGTTGGATTTGGACTCAGGCTTTCTCGACTCTGGGTCCAGTGCTCTACCTTCTGAGCAACTTGGATGTAAAGTACTTTGCAAACCTCAAAGTTATATATCAATACATATGATTACAAAGAAAATCAATTATACATAGCACCTACCTCTCAGGGCTGTGGTGAGGATCAAATGAGATATTTGCTTAAAAAATTGCTCAGTAACTTGCACAGAGAAGGCCTTTAATAAATACACGCTTCCTTCCTTTTAGGAAAGTCTCATTTTCAAAATATTTCCCATCTAAGTTCATGGCTGCCCTGAAATCTACCCATAGACACCTTGGATATCTATGGAGCACAGGTTAAAAATCACTGCTCTGCATTGTTGATTATGCAGCAAGAGAGGCTCCCAATTCTAACAAGTATCATCTTCTTGGTAGCCAAGGCTCATTCTTTAACCTCTATCTTATTGGCATCAACCCTATTTTGGAGGTGTGTTTAGGAGTAACTAGCTCCACAGAACGATAGTATTTGAAGTATGTTAAGTCAGAGGAATATTTTACATATTTCGGGGGCACAACATCAGAAGAGTCCTATTCTCTTCTCATTTCCTCCCACTCCGAGGATTCTAAGTGTTCCAAATAGGTTGGAGAGGTGATCCAGGCCACCATGAAGCTTGGGAAGGAGAAGGCAAAAGAAGATAAGAATGGAGTTAGGTTGCTTTCCTAGAGGGTTGAGTGGGTGGGGGAAAGTGGTAGGTAGTCAGAGATAGCACCCACGAACTATGATCTAGTTGAGTGGGAGTACTGAACTGGAGCTACTCTGCACTGCATTGGAGCTTTCTCTCAGGTTTATAAGCTCTTAGAGGGTCCTCTACTCTCTGGAAATCCTAGCTTCCAGGAAGATCAGAAAGTTCATTCAAACCCCTGTGGAAAAATGAAAATGAAAGCTGCAGAGATGGCAGGGGCCATAATCTGTGTTATAATCCATCCATACAGCTAAGAAATAAAGAAATTGGCTCTGTATGTGAAAAGGCAATTTTCTCAGTCATGATATCAGGACCACTCCAACCAAAGACAGCTTCTTCCCCCTTGAACTCACAATTATATGTATAAACAATTTTGACGATTGTTTTCTGACATTTTGTGATTCAAATTCTCTCCCTCCCTTGTTTTCTCCCATTCCTCCACAAGACAGTAAATAATCTAGTAGACCGATGCTTTCCATATTCCCCATGTCATGACAGAATACACATATCACACATACAAAAAGCTCAGAGTAATGTTTTTAAGTGCATCATTATATTGATGGACAGTTGTCAATTTTTTTAAAAATTGCCACTGTGACATCACAATCCTGTAATTCTTGCTATTGGGAGAGCCTTGAGGCTGGTAAATGGCTTGAGTTCCAGAGTCCTGAGTTGTCTCAAATGTTCACAATAAGCCTGGCATGCCAAGTCTGGGACTAATAAAAGATTTAGACAATAAAGAACCAACTACTCTACTTTCAGGGACTTCTAAATGACCCAGTGGATACAGAGCTGGGTCTGGAGTCAGGAAGACTCATCTTCATGAGTTCAAATCTGCCACCAGGCACTTACTAGTTGTGTGACCCTGGGCAAATCACCTGACCCTGTTTGCCTCTGTTTCTTATCTGGATGTAAAATGAGATGGACTAGGAACCAGCAACCCACTCCATTATTTTTGCCACAAAAACTCCAAATGGAGTCATGAAGAGTCAGATGTAACTGAAAAATGACTGAAAGACAACTCTCCTTGTGTCCTTGAGTTTTAGTCTTCCAAACTGATTTGTTAGAGCAGCAGTTCCAAAGGATAGAAGAATATGAGGATCGTAGTCCATAAACGAGAGGGAGACCCCAGGGGCAGAGGACCTAAGCTAACCTAGATCAGAAATGAAGTTTGAAGAATTGTATCTGAACCTTCACACCAAGGATCTTCTTTCCGTCAATTTTCAATAATAATAATAAGTACTCCTTGTAGTCAGAGTTTTGAGTCAATTTTGGAGAGAGGCCCCGGTGGGAGAGAGAGGAATACAGAATAATAGGAGCCAGTCCTTCATCCCAGGGAGATTACAATCTAGTTGTAGATAAGGAACACACATACACATACATACCCAGAGAAAATATCATACAAATACTCAGGTAATCTGACAATGCCCATAGAGGACCTAAATGCTGAAGGAAGGTGGAGTCAGTGCCTCTGTGACATTGTTGGGGATCTGCATAAGGGCAGAAGATTGGAGGAAATGACTTTTATAGCCCTGCTTCACATCACAATTGGAAAAAGTGGATTTAGATGAGAAAGAATTAAAATGATCGTTTTACATACACCAAGGATATCCTGGCCATTTAGCTTAATCTTTCCATTGATTCCAAGCTTTCAGATGCTCCAAGTTTTCCTAAGAAGAAGCAGCCAAGCAGGGAGTCTGTTGAGAGAGGAGAGGTGATTTCTCTTTTGGGAAAGAGTGGAAAGCTCTTTTGCTGGGCTTATCCCTTAGGTGGGGGTGTAGAGGCTGTCTGTTATGAGTTGTAGTACAATCCCTAGAAATCCCTGTATGGTAAATACAGACATGTAGCAGCAACAGCTTTTGGATGATTCCAGTTAGGTGGGCTGGGTGATACTACCTTAGCCTTAGGACGCTGCTGACACCATCCTATTGGCTTGTTATCAGGTAGGGTGAGTTAGCTGTCTCTGGGGTTTGGGGTGTGTGTCACTGAGTGGAGAAATAACAATTGAAAGAAATATTCTCATCCCCATGCTTGGCTCTGGGACTTTCTCAGACAGTATTTCATGAATTCTGACAACCCCACGTAGTATCTTATCTCTTTCTCGACTCTTCAGTAACAACTGTCATTTCCACAGACCTATAAAGTTGCATACATTATCTCATTTGTGCCTCACCTCAGTTCTGAAACAGGTACTTACAGGTTTACAGATGAGAGAATTGAGGTTCAGAAAGGTTAAGTGGCATGCTACTAAATGTTAAACTTTTACCTGACTCCCTGGCCAACACTCGGTCCACTGTACCAAAAGTTGGTCCCCTGCCTCAACCTTCACCTCCAGGTCAGATAAATGTTTCTTCTATGGGCCCTCAAACCAGATGGGATGACCTCTTCCCAACAGGTGGGGAAAATTGAACATGGTGACAAACCATTGGGCAATTTAGCTAAGGGTTCATTATTCTGCCCACAACCATATTCCCCTTAGAAAAGTACACAAAGGAAAGGTAATCCTACCAACTACTAAGATGATACCCCATACCTTATGGGGGGGGTCCCATCTATCCTTAAAAGCCTCAATCTAACCTCCCTATCATATCATTTCTTCCCCAATTTGCCTTCCATTCCTGGTAATTTTTTTGCCCAATTCCTCTTTTTCCCATGACTATTTCTGACTTCTTGTGCCTTACTCAAGCTGTCCCATAATTCAGGAATTACTCCCCATCTACCACAACCCCTTTTTCATATACTGTATGCAAGTTTCTTGCCTCTCAGCAGTGGACCTTACCTTGAATTTTACAGAGTAAAATGAGATGATTTGCTATGAGTTCTTCATGCTTCAGAAACCATCTATATCCTTCACCGTTCCCTCTTTCTTTGTTCCACTTAAGAGCTAAGAAGTGGTCTAGAATTCTTGCCAAAACCAACTATTCTACATATGTCCTTGATTTTAGAATCTCTTCCAGACTCTTAATTTATTAGAGCAGAAGTTCTCAAGAATGGAAAATTATGAAGAGTTTCACCCCATAAAACAGATGGAAGCAGTGAAGGGTAGTTTAAAGAAAACTTGTTAGCCAACTAAGAAAATCCCAAGGACTTTAAAGATAAGAAGTCAGAAGATATGGAAGGGATCTCAGAGGTCAATGAGAACAGTTCTTAGTAACATACATTGCTTAAAACAAAATATATCACTAGAGTTGGCTACAATCATCTCCACAACCAACAAGATAGGGCCTGAACTTTGATCCAGCCATAGCACTGCTGGGTTTGTACCCTAAAGAGATAATAAGGAAAAAGACTTGTACAAGAATATTCATAGCTGCGCTCTTTGTGGTGGCCAAAAATTGGAAAATGAGGGGATGCCCTTCAATTGGGGAATGGCTGAACAAATTGTGGTATATGTTGGTGATGGAATACAATTGTGCTAAAAGGAATAATAAAGTGGAGGAATTCCATGGAGACTGGAACAACCTCCAGGAAGTGATGCAGAGCGAGAGGAGCAGAACCAGGAAAACATTGTACACAGAGACTAATACACTGTGGTACAATCGAAGGTGATGGACTTATCCATTAGTGTCAATGCAGTGATCCTGAACAATCTGCAGGGATCTAGGAGAAAAAACACTATCCACAAGCAGAGGATAAACTGTGGGAGTAAAAACACTGATGAAAAGCAACTGCTTGACTACAGGGGTTGAGGGGACATGAGTGAGGAGAGACTCTAAATGAACACTCTAGTGCAAATACCAACAACAGGGAAATGGGTTCGAACCAAGAATACATGTGAAACCCAGTGGAATTGCGTGTGGGCTATGGGAGAAGTGGTGGGAGGGGGTTGGGGGGAGGAAAAGATAATGATCATTGTTTTCAATGAATAATGTTTGTAAATAACCAAATAAAATAATGTTTAAAAAGTAAAAAAAAAAAAGATAGGGCCTGAAGCAGGGTATCTAGAGAAACAGGATATAGCTGTTCCCTCCTGTTAAAAAAAAATATAAAACATCCTATGGTCACATGTCCTCCTGGAGAGTTAATGTATTAGTCCTGCTTTTCCTTTGGGGAATCTTATTGTGGAGCCTAATTATCTTGAAATATGTTCAAAGGAAAGTCTTTTTATTTTATTTTTTTAAACAAAATATTTCATTTTTCTTAATTACCCATAACAACTTTAAAAATTCACTGTACATTTTTTTTTGTAATTGTGTAATTGTGTAATTTTGGGTTACAAAATCTCTTTAATTCCCTTCCCTTTCCCCCTCCCCGAAGAGAGCAAACACCTTGATCTGGGTTATACATCTACGGTCATGAAAAACTTGCCTTCAGATTGGTCATGCTGTGGAAGAAGGCTCATATAAAATAAAAATAAACAAAGGGTGCTTTGATTTTCATTCAGACTC
>NC_077231.1:32784861-32822361 GCF_027887165.1 Monodelphis domestica | reverse complement strand
AGGTCATAGGATCAAAATCTAAAACTATAAGGAACCTTAGAAGTCACAGAATTCAATTTTTTATAGATGAAGAAACTGAAGGTTTCACAAATCTGGGTTTTTTCATTAAAATTTTTTTCTCTATTAATGTTTTCTTTTTCCTAGTTCTATGTAAAAATCATTTTTTAGCATTTTTGCAGGTCATATTATAGCAAAGCTGAGATTTGATTGCAGGTTCTCTACCTCCAAACCTAATGTTTTTCCTATGACACCATGCATTTGTTTTGCCAAAATGAAGGTCTTTAGGCAAAGCTGGAATACCACTTACCAACTATGTCATAAGGCAGATTCTTGCCTATATGAATTGGAGTTGGAATTGGAATTGATCCTGGAATTGGGTTTCGAATCGGTAGCTCTGAGATCCCTTCCAGATTTGGCATCTTCTGGTATCCTCTACTCTATGATGAAGAAGTCATAAGCAGAGAAAGAAGGTAAAGAATTGCAAAGGGTGATAAGAGAATTCACATAGGTCCTCGGGGCTCACATGCAAATCTCAATTTTTAATTTTTTTCTTTATTAATGTTATATGTTTACCACTTTCATGTAAAACCAATTTGGGGCACCATTTTCTATCACTTTTAGTTTTACATTCTCTTCCCTCTTTCTGAAATGGTAAGTAATTTGTTATGAATTATACATGTCCCTGCAGATCCCTAGCAAATGTCTATCAACACTGGTAGAGAACGTTTCTTTTTCTAGGAGTTCTCTACACCAGTGAAATCCCAGCCCTGGGAAAAATTAAAAGCGCATGAAGCCGGGCTGCAAGAAGCCCAAATGTGGGGGGAGACAAGGTTGGAATAATGTCTCCTTGGAGATGACTCAGTGGAGCCATCACCCCCTTCAGGTTTGATGAAGGTGACTCACAACCTGGCACCAAAGCCACAGAAATCTGAAAAGATGTGGCTAAAGGCAGCAAGTGCTCTCCATGGTGGCACAAGCTCAACACGTAAGGCAAACCACAAGGGAGGGCAATCATTCCCTTGACGTCTTCTCTTAAGAAGGAAGCCCATTCCCCAAATGCGGAAGAAGTCTGTCCCCTACGTATGCCAGCCCTCTGTGTCAAAGTCCCACTAGCCCTACGCCAATAGCAATTCTGACAGGAAGTTAGATTAAAGCAGGGGTGCATAACCTTTTTGGTCTGTCAATCTGGTAAATCCTCAGAGGATTATTTTTAATTAATAACTATTCAATATGGAGGATTGCAAAGGAAACCAATTATGCTGAAACACAGGAATGAAAATATTTTAATAAAACAAATTCATGGATCTCTTGAAATCTATCCTTGGATCCTTGAGGACCAGAGTTGCTGGACTAGAATCTTCTCTGGGTGAGAGAAGGATGAGAGATTTTTTTTTAAATAGACAAACACCAATCCACCATAAATGAAACTTCAGACCACATCAGTATATATATGAATCTGCTTTATTAGACAAGTAAGAGAGATGGAAGGGACCAAAGGAATATGCCACAGGGATACAGTTTCCATACATTGTCTGCTTATAGCACCTTTGCTTTCAAGGACCCTGCAGGAAAACACCAGCACCTCTTCTTTTTGAGCACATAGCGATTTAATAGATGCACAACTCCAGATGGCCACCTGAAGGTGGCCAAGTATATATTGCCTGTTTCAGAGCCGAAGCAAGTGTCTGTTTTTAAAAGGGATGCTTGGGTATTTTTCCATGGCCTTGGGCTAATGAACTCAGACAATAAGTGGGTGCTCTGATAACTGGAGAGGGTCAGATAAAACTTGTGTAGCCTGATTCACTGATATGTATTCTTGACAATTTTAGGATTGGAAGTTCAAACTCAGTGAATCTAATCCACCGAGTGAGTATGTGGCATTTAAATTTTTAGCCCCAACCCTGGGTGCAAGAGAAGATCAAAGGTTAGGGTGAGGAGGTCTAGAAATGAGCCCCCAGCGTCTGAAGTGGCCAAAAAGAGAGCAGCCTTGATGCTGGGGGCCAGGATCAGGAAGCAAGGGCCTGAGGTATTCCAGAGCCAAGGATCTGGTAGGCACCCATTAATGCTTGTAGCTCTTCCTACTGGAAGATGAGGTTGTGGTGTACTTTATACTGCTGCTGCTGCCCCCCATGGAGCCTCTCCCACTGCCAGCAGTGAAGCCTCCTCCAACGCTGAGTCCTCCTCCCAGACTGTGACTGCTGCTGCTCCCATAGGAATAGCCACTTCCTCCACCCATTCCAAAACCACCGCCAATGCCACTGCCACTGCCGCTGCCATAACCGCTGGAGACGGTGGAGCTCACAACAGCTGTAGGAGGAATGGGGGGAAAAACACAAGATGCATTGAAACTCCACTAAGCTATGGAGAAGCGGAAGAAAAAGTGAGGGAAAAAATAAAAGATACTTACAGATGTTGACTGGTCCAACACCCTCTCCACTCATTCTATATGGGGAGGAAACAAAAGATTATATTTCAGAAGACAGAACTTGTGGGGTGATCCTCAAAGCTTTCCCACTGGCCCAAAGGGTTGCCAGTTCACTCTGCATTTTTTTCAAAAAGGACTCAATGACCCTGAGGTTCTGCTCAGGGACTGGAAGCCTGAGGGGACCCCACTTCCCCATACAAACCATAGAGAATAACTATCCACCTGCACTCTTCTCCTTCCAGCAGCTTCCTGTAGGTTGCAATCTCTACATCCAAGGCCAGCTTGACGTTCATCAGCTCCTGATATTCACGAAGTTGGCGGGCCATATCCTGCTTGGCCTTCTGAAGAGCATTTTCCAACTCATCTAGTTTCATTCGGGCATCTTTGAGTGCCATCTCACCCTTCTGTTCAGCTTCAGCAATGGCATTCTGCAGGTTAGCACACTGCAGGGAAAAGGAGAGAAATCTTTTCTTTTCTGATTCTCTCTTCCCTTCTACTGGGATGGAGTCTTAAGACACACCAAAAAATTAAATAAGCAACTGAAATTCCCCAATTGCAGCCCTTTTATCCACTGCCAATCCTGTCCTAAAATGAGGAAGCAAATTTAAACTGTTCTGTATTAGGCGTGCCAAATGTGGAAATGGATGGCAAATGGTGGGAGATGTGCCAGTCATAGTACTTTAGAATAAAGAAATGGGGTAGTTAAGTGGCTCAGTGGATAGAGAACTGGGACTGGAGATGGAAGGTCTTGGGTTCAAATTTGGCCTCAGACACCTCCTAGCTTTGTGATTTGCCCAGGCAAGTCATTTAACCTCCATTGTCTAGCCCTTACCAGCCTTCAACCTCAGAACCAGTACTTGGTATTGATTCTAAGACAGAAGGGAGGGTTTAAAATGAAAGAATAAAGAAATTACTCAGTTAATGGAGTCATATCAGTAGATAAGTTGTGAGGAAAGAACTTAGTAGCTCTTTCCATGCTACATGGATTGAGTTGTCATGGTAACAGTGATGAAGATGTCCAGAAAGGAAGAGCAACCTTGACCCAGAACAGTAGCTCTAGTATACCTGCTTCTTGACGTTGTCAATCTCAGCTCTCAGCCTCTGGATCATTCGGTTCATTTCAGAGATCTCATGCTTGGTATTGCGGAGGTCATCCCCATGACGGCCAGCTGTGATCTGCAGTTCTTCATACTTTGAGGAAAGAAAAAAGAAAGGAGAGAGAGAGAGAGAAAGAGAGAGAGAGAGAGAGAGAGAGAAGAGAGAGAGAGAGAGAGAGAGAGAGAGAGAGAGAGAGAGAGAGAGAGAGAGAGAGAGAGAGAGAGAGAGAGAGAGAGAGAGAGAGAGAGACAGCATCAGCACCACATTGAAACATTCCCCAAATTGTCTCACGGGATTCTCTTATGACTTATCCTTCATAAGCCAGCTAGTAGGGGGTAGGGGCTTGGTTTTTCATATCACAGTGTTCTATTTCCCAAATGAGGAAGGAAGTGCTCAGCTTTCTGGAAGATTAGGATGGGGATTACAGACAGTCTCCATACTGCCCCTTTATCTCACCTTGGTCTGGTACCAAGACTCAGCTTCAGCTCTGCTCCTCTGAGCAATATCTTCATACTGAGCCTTGACTTCAGCAATAATGCCATTCAGATCCAGAGAGCGGTTGTTGTCCATGGACAGAACCACAGAGGTGTCAGAGATGTGGGTCTGCATCTGAGACAGTTCCTGGAAGACAGTAACAATTAGTTGTGCCATCTCTAGGCAATAGGAAGGAATTTCCCCAAAGGTCCCTTAATCCAAAGCTTCATTAGCGATTTCAGAACCTAATGGATCTGAACTGCCAGGCTTAAAGTTTTACATATTGAATTCAACGTGTGTCCTTTGGCACCCCCTACATCCAAACATAACCTTTTGGGAGAATAAAGATAGAATTCTTACTGCCTCGAATAAGGTTCTCAAGAAGTTGATTTCATCCATGAGAGAATCTGCCCTGGATTGCAACTCAACCTTATTCATGTAGGCAGCATCAACATCCTGGATGGGAAAAACACACAGCAAGAAATCAGCTGATGGGAGCTCCTGTCTCCTACAGTGAAACCCAGAATGTTTGCTTGGGCACAGACTTACTCTTCCGCAGCCTGTTTCCTAGATCAATCAACTTACCTTCTTTAGCGTCACAAATTCATTCTCTGCTGCTGTGCGTTTGTTGATTTCATCTTCATACCTGGAGAGAAGCAGAAAAGAAAGATGATTGAGTCAATGACTCCTAGGGCAGAGGGAAATCAGCCTGAAATCCAAGGTTTCCTATGAAGTGGGTTATTCCTATATGGATTCGGAATCTCCTTTTATTGATATGGGGAGGTAGACTAATGCAGGGCCCTTTAGGTTATTTAGGAGACACGGTTTTTTCTATTCCCCCACTCTCATTTTGTCCTCTCAGAGATGCTATGGAACAGTGTAAGGTATTTCTTTCTTCTGTGATCCTTTTGAACACCAGGTGTTTCCCCCTTTCTTCTGATCTTCATCCTTCAGTGAACTGAGTTCCACATTTTTTCTCTCGGCTTATCTAGCCCTAGTCTTCTCCATCCTCCTCTCACTTACTTGTTTTTGAAGTCCTCCACTTGATCTTGCATATTTCTCAGCTCAGAGTCCAGATAACCCCTCTCATTTGTGGCTTTCTCCAGTTGAGTCCTCAGTTGGCTAATGTAGGCTTCAAAAAGTGGCTCCAAATTCTGCCTCACAGTCTTGGTGCCCTGTTCCTGGAGCAGTGTCCATTTGGTTTCCAAAACCTTATTTTGTTGTTCAAGAAATCGCACCTGGAGAGCAGAAGAGAGAGTCAGTCTCCTATATCAATCCCTGTACTGGGGGAGGTCAGTGGAAGAAGACAATAATGTCATCAATAGTTGGATGACCTTCCCCAAATTCCGGCATGCCAGAAACACCTTGTGATATCATAGTGTGTGTGAAGAGAGATTTTGATCATGACAATTCTCTATTCAATCACTTAATGGCAACCCCTAGTCTTCTTTGTGTGGGTGGCCCAATCGCCATCCCTAGCAACAGATTTAAATAAAACCTATCCTCTTCTGCCTCTCCAACACTTTAGTTTTCTAGCTGCAATTGAATTTAAGAAGACAATTCATCCACTCTAGCTTACAAAGTATGTTCTAAAACCTTGGGGTTGGAAGTGGCTTTAGCGGACACCTTCCTTCCACCCAAAGCAGGAACCCTTTCAAGCTTCATTTCTATAATTTTAAAGTGTCCAAGAATTTGTTGCCTTTTTCTGTCATGATAATTGTTGAGTGAAGTAAATAGATCTTTTGTCTTATTTGTGTCTACCCCTAACAGATCAGGGAATCATAGTCTTAGAGATGAAAGGGCTCTTAGAGGGGCATCCAGTGCCATCTCTTCCTTTGACAGCGGAGACTCTAAGAAGGCCACTTGTCTAGGATCCCACAGGTTGTCAACAGTAGAACTGGAATTCAAATGCTGATCCTCTGATTTTCTCTGTATCATGCTGTCTTACTATGCAATGGAAACCCAATTAAAATTGGCTGACAATAAACATTGCTCCCACTCCCTTGCATATTCCCAAATGAAAGAACAATCTATATTTTAACTTGTTCTTCCCACATGCTTTGGGGTTATTGGAAACTGAGAATTCAAGAAGAGCAAACTTTCTAAGAAATGAAACAACGTAGGCATGTGATCTTTGTTCAGTCATCAGCTGGGCGAGCTTCCTAATGCAGAAAGGATGTGTCTCTTGTCTCTCATTCCTGAGTTCCTCCCAGGTGGCAAGGTAAGTACAAAAAGAAATACGCTATTTTTTCAGGGGATTCTTAAAAGCCTGATGGTCAGCATCTCTCAGTGTCTTACCTTGTCAATAAAGGAAGCAAACTTGTTGTTGAGGGTCTTGATCTGCTCCCGCTCCTCTGTCCTCACCCTCTGGATGGTGGGGTCGATTTGCAGGTTGAGGGGTGTCAAGAGATTCTGGTTGATAGTGACTTCTTGGATGCCACCAGGGGGGCACACGGGAAACCCAGCTCCTCCATAGCCACCACCAAAGCCAGCTCCACCACCAAAGCCAGCTCCACCACCAAAGCCAGCTCCACCACCAAAGCCAGCTCCACCACCAATTCCAAAGCCACCACTGCTGAGACCATATGCTCTTCCTCCATATCCAGTCTGGTAGCCACAGCTGCTCCCTGCTATGGAGATCCTCTTTGACCCCCCTAAACTGTAAAGGCTTCGGCTGCCAAAGCCGGCTCTTCCAGAGATTCCACAAGCCCTTCCAAAGCCACCGCTGCCCCCAGTGCGGCACACTGACATAGAGCTGAAACCTGACCGAGCTCCAGGGGCTATGGCAGAGGAGGCACTGAAGCCACTCCGGCCACTTCTTTGCACTCTAACTGTAGACTGAGAAGACATGATAGCTTGCTTTTGCTCAAAAATGAGGAGACTGAAGAGAAGAAATGAAGCTAAAGAGGACCCAGAGAGGAGAAAAAGAACTGTGAGACGGAGATCCCAGCAGTGCCTTTATATATGAAGAAAACTAGGGTTGGGTCCAACGCATGAAGATGAGCTTGCAGGTTGGGAAGGGCTGGGCTTTACAAATAGTGAGATCACTCCCCCTTGCTGGAAAAGGTATGAAAGACCAAGATTTCTTTCTTGGCTTCCGTTAGTCATAGATAAATTCTCTGGCCTTCCAGCCTTAACTTGATCCTCAGACAATAAAGACAGTATGCAAATTCGCTGAAGTCATCCACTAGTCATGTTTCCAAACAAAGGAGGCAAGGAGCTGACCTGTGATAATTGTGTCCTCCTCTGCTTACTCAGAAGTGTCCCCCCAAGTCTCTCCCTCTTCTGGCACCACCCTCCACCCAGGTAGGGTGGGACGTTGCCATAGGGCTCCTAGGCATTTACTCAATGGTTAATATGTTTGTGTGTGTGTTTCTAGAGAGGTAAAGAAAGCCACAGTCTCGTCTGCTCATAGAACTTCTTCCTAGAAGCTTGGCATCCTGGAGATTTTACTTTGAGGGAGAGAGGAGAGAGAGATGAGACAGAGAGAGACAGAGAGAGAGAGAGAGAGAGAGAGAGAGAGAGAGAGAGAGAGAGACAGAGAAAGAGAGAGAGAGAGAGAGAGAGAGACAGAGACAGAGACAAAGACAGAGAGAGAGAGACAGACAGACAGAGAGAGACAGACAGACAGAGACACAGAGAGAGAGAGTCAGAGACAGAGAGAAAGAGAGAGAGGAGAGAGAGATGAGACAGAGAGAGAGAGAGAGAGAGAGAGAGAGATGAGAGAGACAGAGAGACAGAGACAGAAACAGAGAGAGAGAGACAGAGACAGAGAGAGAGAGAGAGAAGGAGAGAGAGATGAGACAGAGAGAGACAGAAAGAGAGAGATGAGAGAGACAGAGAGACAGAGACAGACAGAGAGACAGAGATGAGAGAGACAGAGAGAGACAGAGACAGACAGAGAGACAGAGACAGAGACAGAGAGACAGAGACAGAGACAGAGACAGAGACAGAGAGAAAGAGGCAGGCAATACACCTTGATCAGAAGAGAGGAAGAGGGCACAGTTTGATGATTCCTGACAGCAATGGAGCCTGGTGGTGCCCTCCACCAACAAATCTTTTAGGAACTTCCATGAGAGGAAAGGCAGGCATAGCCTGAACTGGAACTCTGCCTACTGAGGAGCAGGGACAATTCGATTCAACGATTCTTTATTGAGCACTGTTATGTGCAATGCATTCTGCTTTCCATTTTACTGGAATGATGCGCCGTGTACACTCTTAGGCAAATTCAAGGTAACTGAAGGCGGCAAAGGGCAAAGGTGCAGTTTTCTCCCGGAGTTTGGGGGAAAGGGTTAGGATTTGTTTGTTCGTTGTCACTGTTCATTTTGGCCCAATACCTCCAGTGCCAACCACAGTTCCTGGCTCGCTCGATGAGTCTGAGTGGACGTTATCATTAGCCCCTACCAAATCCATGTTCTGTTCGGTTTTCTGCTTCCTTGGCTTGTGCACATGCAGCGAGCACGATGAAAGGAACACAAATGTGAAGGAATGGAGCAGCATTCCATTCGAAATCACTAGCACACTGGGCTTCCTGGGACCTGTCTTCAGAACAGTCTCAAGGTCTCTCTCTAGTGAAGAGAAATGGAGGGGCAATGGGGTATTCAGGCATGAGTCATAGGTATTTGTCCTTACAAGTGGAGGGATTTGTACAGGCACATACCAACTGTATATCTCTGATTGCCTTGATTACAAGATCAAACCCCAGCACTGTTGCTCTGGGGAGTGCGTTGGGTGGGTGGGGGCAGCAGGGAGGTGGATTGCTGTAATTTGAGACTGACAAGTCATTTACTGAGCAAAAGAATTCCATTTCTTTTTCTTTTTTTTAAACCTTACCTTTTGTCTTAGAATTGATACTAATGACTAGGCAATTGGAGTTGTGACTTACCTAGGGCCACACAGCTAGGAAGTGTCTGAGGTCAGATTTGAAACCAGGACTTCCCATCTCGAGGCCCTGTTCTCTATCCTTTGAGGCACCCAGATGCCCAGAGGAATTACATTTCATTATTGCTGCCTTTGGTGTCTTGTATCAAGGCTTTGGGAACTGTTCTGGAAGTGTCCGTATGATAGTATCAAGTGGGAGAAATAAGGCAATTTGAGTGATCTTGAAGCTCTCAGACGAGTGAATTTTTCTGTTGCCTTCATCATCTTTTGACTAAGCGGTGGGATCTTCCCAGTCCTTTTGGGTGGTCGCCATATACCCCCCATTGGGTGGAATTTTCTCCACCACCAGAGAAGAAGCCAAGTCAGCGTCTGGCTTGGCAGATGGCACCTGAGGATGTCGGAAGCAGCATTCCTCCCCCGCCCTAGTTGCACAACGGGATTCAAAGAATGCGCTTCCACCCAGTTGTGGGAAAGAAATGTTCCATCTCAGGGCAGGGTGTCCCTGACTAGGATCATCGGGCAAGAACTTTGGAGACCATCTAGTCCAACACCTTCATTTTACTAGTGAGGAAACAAAAAGCTCAAAGAAGTTCAATGGCTTGTCCAAGGTCACAGAAGTAGTAAGTGGCAGAGATAGAATTCAAATTCAGATCCCTGACCCAAAGTCCACTCCCTGTGTGAATCTAGCACTCTTTCCACTCTACCACTTACTCTCTATCCTAGTTGTTTAGGGATCAATGCCTTAGACCCGACTTCAGCATCAGAAAGAAAATAGAAAGACCTGGTAAGAAGGATATCACAGTAGCAAATAGCTATGAAATAGCTGACCTGCAATGTGGAATAGACTTTGGGTACTTTCTCTGAGTGGGAGAGGAAGAAGCTTTTACCCCCAAACTTCTTTCTAGGACACTGACATCTGAATGGGTTTCACTTGCTTGTTAAAGGTCACATTTCTCTGCTGATTGCACTCTCATATCATTACCTTGCTTCTCCTTTTCTTTATTTTAAAAAATATTATATTGAGAACATAACATTTTTATACTTCTTTTTTTAATTTTTTTAAACCCTTACCTTCTGTCTTGGAACCAATATGCAGAAGGTAAGGTCTAGACAATGGGGGTTAAGTGACTTGCCCAGAGTCACACAGCTGGGAAGTGTCTGAGGCTAGATTTGAACATAGAACCTCCCATCTCTAGGCTTGGCTCTCAATCCACAGTTTTCCCCTACTTGTTTTCTTTTTAAAAAACCCATTACTGCACTTCCCACAGACTGTCATTTCCTCTCTAAAATATAACACCATCTTACAAATAAATATGGTCTGGGAGCAGTTAGGTGGCTCAGTGGATTGAGAGCCCTGTCTACAGGGAGGTCCTGGGTTAAAAACCAACCTCAGATACTTCCTAGCTGTGTGACCCTGGGCAGGTCACTTAACCCTAATTGCCTAACCATTACCACTCTTCTGCCTTGGAATCAACACTATTGATTCTGTGATAGAAAGTAAGATTTAAAAAAAATAAGTACAATCAGGGCAGCTAGGAAGCATAATAGATAAGGAGTTGGGAGGACCTGAGTTCAAATCTAGCCTTAGATATTTCCTGGCTGTGTGACTTGGGCAAATTCCTTAACCCCATTTGTTTAGTTCTTATCACTTTTCTGTCTTAGGATTGATACTAAGAGAGAAGGTGATGGTTATAATAAATCAATAAACAAGGATGGTTACTCAAAACAAATCTGCTTCATTTTCATCTCTAATTTACTGCCCATCTATCTCCTTCATGATCTGAAATTGGGACTGATCATTTCACTAGAACTTGGAGGTCTTCTAGAGAGATCCATCCAGTGGTCTCTCCAAGGGTCCCAGGGGTCCCTCTGCCTAGATGTGATGTCACAGTCAAGTAAAGAAGATGAGACACACTGTGCTTTCAACCCATGTATGTAGGCATCACACACAGTGTTCTGCCATGATACCATGGTTCATACATGCTTCTTTGACACACAATCTTCTACATATGTGACATTCTACATTTTGATTGGGTATTATCAAATCACCTAAACAACTCTTGTGATGTTACTACAACAAAGAATTCTGTGATCATTTACCAGGTTTCTACAACACTGTGACAGATATGATTAATGTGAATAAAGCCATTTGTAGGTTAGTACCCCTTGACCTGCTGCGAGGATCATTGTGCTTTTGGTCAGCTTGCATTATCAATGAAAATTGCTTGGGAGATGAACAACAAAACATCTTCGTATCTAGGTGTGAGGACTTAAAGCAGACCAGTTATGGGGTTTTCCTCAGTTTACAAGTTCTGTTTTTCTTCTGTTACTTTGAAATGCCTTGCAATCAGTGCTGCTTGGCTTCTGTTCATCAACAAATTCATTGGAGTGTAATAGCTGTAGGGAAAGATTTATTATAGTACTCAAGCTTTTGGCCAGTTTTTATTGTAAGGCCTTGAAGCATGTCTTGTGCTTGAGAAAGGAGGGGTTATGCACAATAATCTTTGGGCTTTGATTCTGTAATTGCAACTTTTGGGGTACTCTCTAGGGGGATTAAAGTAGAGTATAAATTTATTGATCCTATACATATTTGCTCTCATATTATTTCTCTTGTATTGGGGAGAGAATAATAATCATAGCAAGTTCATTAGTGGGGGAAGAAGAGGAGAGAGGTCACAGAGGGGGATCAGTGGGGGCCTCAATTTCTGGTCACTGCTTTGCAGACCTCATTTCCTCAGACTGTGACCTTGTCAGCCAGTCAGGGTATGATGGCCCCCAGCTGTCTTCCAATGCTGTTTGTTGTCAGCAAGTGCAGTAAGTGTTCAAGTGTTCTCTGGGATCCGCCGATTTCATTCTGCCAGATGCCCTTAACTCTGGTGCCTCTGATCCCTCTGCTGATCATCTCCAACTTATCCTATATATTGCTTGCTTGCACATAGCTGTTTGCATGCTGACTCCCCCCATTTCACCCTTGAGGGCAAAAAGTACCTTTAACCTCTCTTTGCACACCCAGCTCTTAGCATAGTGCTTGGCACATAGCAAGCATTTAATAAATATCTGTTGACAATCTGACAGTCCCCCACCCTCCCACCCTGCCAATTCTTTGAATTTGCCATTTCTTAAGAAGGCATAATAACATTTTTTTGAGGTACACAGGGTTAAGTGATTTGTCCAGGGTCACACAGCTAGAAAGTGTCTGAGGCCAGATTTGAATTCAAGTCTTCTTGACTCCAGACCTGGCTCTCAATTCACTGAGCCCCCTAGATGCCCCAGAATTTATACTTATATTTATATATTTATATATATATTTATTTATATTTATATATATATATGTATATATATATATATATTTATATATAAAACATGCACTATAGTGCAGTTTATTTAATCATTCTTCTACTGAGGCATACCCATTTTGTTTTGAGTTCTTAACTAGTCTAAAAAGTATCTTTATGAATATTTTTATAAATATAGGGTGTTCCCAAAGACTTAGTGCTGTTTTAAGCTTTAATAACTTTAGGAGTATAAATTCTGGGGCATCTAGGGGGCTCAGTGAATTGAGAGCCAGGCCTGGAGTCAAGAAGACTTGAATTCAAATCTGGCCTCAGACACTTTCTAGCTGTGTGACCCTGGGCAAATCACTTAACCCTGTGTACCTCAAAAAGAAAAATAAAATATGGGATGGGACAGGTAAGTAGATTAGTGACTAGAGCAAGGCCTGAAGGTGAGAGGTCCCAGGTTCAAATCTAGCCTCAAAAAACTTCCTGTCTGTATGACCCTGGACAACTTTCTAGTCCTTAACCATCTTCTTCCTTGGAACATGATATCAATTCTAAGACAAAAGGTAAGTTTTTTTTTGGTTTTGTTTGAGGTTTGTCTTTTTCAAGAAGTATAAATGCTGCATAACTACAGAAATATCACTAGAAAGTTTCTTGTACACTTGTTTAGTTTTGTGGCTTTTGAATAATACATTTTAATGTTCATTTAAACAGAATTGTATATATAACAGTTCTGGATGACACATGCTCAGACTAGTGAATTGGGTAGCAGAGATCCTCTTGTTTAATCCAACTGCTTTGAGAAGAAATGTGATGCTATTCAATCGCAGAAAAAAGACCTAGATGCAGACTAAAATATGTTCTTTTCACCTTATTTTCTTTATAATTTTATTTTGTATGATCCTTCTTCAACCAATACGTGCTCACACAGATGCTCAAATTCCTTGCAACTCAGGGTGGGGGGAAGGAAGGAGAAGATTAGGGACTCAAAATTTTAGAAAACAAACATTAAAAATTGTTAATACAATTATTATTACAATGAAAATATATCTTTTTATATAAAAAGAAAGAAATTTGGTATTATCCTAGTGATATCAATACTAGGCAAATACCCTCAACAGTCAAAGACAAAGGGAAATTACTTTTATGCTAAAAATATTTAGAGTAGAACATTTAGAGGTATTTGAAATTTTCCCATCTGGTATGCCTCTCTGCTGTAACTTCTCCAACATTTCTTGCCCTGACTTTTCTAAGGCTGTGTGTACCAGGTCCAGATTAGATGAAAATGAAAAAAACAAAACCCTCATTCTTCTGGCTGATAAATTTAATCCAGCTTAGAGATGGCAAATAGAAATACAAATGGGATGTAGAACCTTTCTTCAAGAAGCTAAGCACTAGGACTACCAAATGAAGCAAAAGACAGTTCCTGTCGGCAAACAAATATTTGCAAAGCAAGCTATGTACAAGAAAAATGGAAAAGAATTAAAAGAGGGAAGAAAATAAGGAATTAAGGTGTTCAGGAAGGCTTCCTGTAGAAGATGTGATTTTAGTTGGGACTTAAAGAAAGTCAGAGAGGTCAGTCCCCATCCCTATGATACTGAAACTGCTGAATTGACAATGTACCAGAAAGGTTTTGCTTTAAGGATTTACAGTGTTCTGTAAATACGATAAGAAAAAAATCTAGAATGGAAGAGGGAGAAGTTTTTCCCCAGTCTAGAAGTCTCCATTTACCCCTTGCCTCAGCAGGTCCTGGCTGAGTTGTGTCCTTGAGTCAGTCCAGAGTTCTACTGAGGAGGCAGGAGGTAGTTTTAATAAAAGAGGCACTCCTCAACCTCCTATTCTCAATCCAGTTTGTCACATTATTTAGAAGACAGTCTGTATTTCCCTTGATAGCTCTCGTTGACTCTTACTGGTAACAAACTCTTGTCATAAAATACTAATTCTGCAAGTCAAATATTGGCAAACTTGCTTGCAAAAAATAAAGAGTCAATAAGAATCATATGAATGAATGGAATGATCTAGTGGATCTAAAATTTTTCTATCCTTGAAGATGAAAGAGGAGCCAAGGGATCTAATTAGCCATAGTTTAGGCAGAGAGGAAAAGGCAGAAAGCATCAGCTTCTTCCATGCCCTGAGTCCTAACTCCTTAGTGACATTAGCAAGTAATCACCATTTCAAGAAACCCCACCCCTGGAAACTTCAGTAAGAGGCTTAGAATCATGAGAAAGTGCCCATCTTGCCAGAGAGGAGTTTAATAAGGCCTATAGTATTTTGGGTGTGCTACTCATACTCTCATCCCCTTCCATCATGACGAAAGAAAGAAAGAAAGAAAGAAAGAAAGAAAGAAAGAAAGAAAGAAAGAAAGAAAGAAAGAAAGAAAGAAAGAAAGAAAGAAAGAAAGAAAGAAAGAAAGAAAGAAAGAAAGAAAGAAAGAAAGAAAGAAAGAAAGAAAGAAAGAAAGAAAGAAAGAAAGAAAGAAAGAAAGAAAGAAAGAAAGAAAGAAAGAAAGAAAGAAAGAAAGAAAGAAAGAAAGAAAGAAAGAAGTACTCCCTAGAATGTCTACCTACATTTAATTTTCCTTTCTTGTTTCTTCCATCTTTTAGCACCCACTGAGACCTGACTCCCTTCTGATATTACTGCTTTTCTTGCTACCCTTTTCAGCACTTTCACTCATAACCCTGATTCACTGGTTGTGGTGGTGTAGTCAGATTACTCCTGGAGCCCTACTGGCAATTTCCTGTTTCTCCCTTTACCCTCATCACTCATTGACTTTTCTTGCTTTGAAGATCTTTCGTTTTATATTTACTACTCAGTTCAGATTCTGGTAGCTATAATTTACTTAACCTCCATCCCAGGGCATTCTCCTTCCTTTCTCATCAAATTCAGTCCTGGGCTCATACTCTTGCTCCCCACTCCAATTCTTTTCCTTATTCTAGAGGAGTTCAACATACCTCAAAAACCTTAATTTTCCCTTTCTTCAACCTATTCAGCTCCCATGGCAAACTTCCCAGTCTACCTTAGCCAGTCAAATAATATTCTACTTAGATGGTCATAAACTCTGAAATTCCTTTATCTGATCAAATTCTTTTACCTTTCCATTTCTTTTTTGAAAACCTTTATCTTCTCCTTATAATCAATACCAAGTATTAGTTCCTAGGCAGAAGAGCTGTAAAGGCTAGGCAATAGGATCATGTCCAGGGTCACACAACTAGAAAGTGTTTGAGGCCAGATTTTAATCTCTACACCTGGTTTTCTCTATCCACTGAGCCACTTAACTGCCCCCTTCTTTTCATGTTCTCCTTCTTTCATGCTAAACCTAGTCTTTATTCTCTTGATGACCTCCAATCCCACTTTCCCTCAGGACTATTCCAAATCATCTTTCCTTCTCCAGTTATATTCTCCTCCTTTTCAGTCTTGATCTTTAGTCAAACCAATTCAATTTTGTATCCCCTTCTATTCTTGTATTTTGTATTTCAACTTTTTGTCATAATAAAATCATAATATGCCCCCACATTCATCCAAACTCATAGAAGAAACAATTGCTAAACCTATAATGACTTAAAGTTTAAACTTTAAATCCGGAGGGGGAGAAGACTGGCTGGGAGAGCAGTGAGTGTCTCTCAGTCTTGAGAAGCGGAAGACAGAAGTTGGGAAAAAGACATTCTCCTCCGGATTCCACTCCTGGGACCCCTCCCCCGTCAAGGTGATCAATTTCACATACTCTTCAGCCTGGCACTTTTTCTCTAGTGCCAGCCTCTGTCACACTTAATCTGTTTGTTATTCCCCACAAACCCTCCATCTCCCACCTCTCTGACTTTGCACTAATTGTCCCTTAGGATACTCCATCTTCACTCAGGCTCATTCACTTTCTTTAAAGATTCAGTTTAAGCTTCTTCTCCTTCAGGAGGCCTTTCTTGGTCTCCTTAGCTGCTAGTTCCATCCCCCTTTAAGATTATCTTGGATCACTTTGTATTTATCTTGCATGCTTTCATTTACATGCACGATCTCCCCCATTAGAATGGAAGCTACTTGAATAAGGACCACTTTTGATTTTCTTTCTGTCCCCAGTTACTATCACAGTGCCTGACACATAGTAAGTTGTTTGTTTTGAATAAACCCTTACCTTCCATCTCATAATTGATGCTAAGTCTCAGCTCCAAGACAGAAGAGTTGCAAGGGCTGGTGTTAAGTGACTCACCCAGGATCACAGAGCTAGGAAGTATCTAAGGCCAAATTTGAACCCAGACTGTCTTCAGCCCTTGCACCTACCTACCCCCATAAACTCTTTTTAAAATAATCTTTTATTTTCTCCTTTTATTTATTACATGTAAAAATAATTTTTTCATCTTGTTTTAATATAATTTAATATTTTAACATCATTGTTAACTTTCTAATGCCTGCAACATTTCCAACGAACAATTCCAAATAAACATTTTTTTTTAAACCCTCACTTTCCATCTTGGAGTCAATACTGTGTGTGTTGGTTCCAAGGCAGAAGATTGGTAAGGGCTAGGCAATTGGGGGTCAAGTGACTTGCCCACGGTCACATAGCTGGGAAGTGTCTGAGGCCAGATGTGAACCTAGGACCTCCAATCTCTAGGCCTGGCTCTCAATCTACTGAGCTACCCAGATGCCCCCTAAATAAACATTTCTGATACTATGACAGTCCCTTGCAACAAAAAACATCTTTAAGAAAAATGAATGCTGAATATAAGAAATTCATAGAGACTTGAGAGTATTTCTATGAAAGATACAAAGTAATAAGAATCAAAAGAAAAATTTAATCAACTAGCATCATTAATTATTAATTAAACTTAACATGCATTTTAAAGGTTTTTTTTTTAAATTTCATTTAGAATATTCTTCCATGGATTCTGTGGATGAATACTGTACACAATGGAAATGCATTATGTCACTATCACTAGCACAAGTTTCCCAATGTGAGATTGGCTGATGGAATGAAAGGCAATGAACCACAGCACTGTATTCTGTATCCTGAGTGCTGATTGGCTCAGTGTTTATAAGAGTGTGAGAAAGGTTAATAAGAGTGTAGAAAAGGTTTATAAAGCCCTAATATATATACATATATACAAATATATATAATAAAATAAACATAATGCCACTAAAAAAAAAGAATATTTTCCCCTGGTTATTCCCTCCTCCCTCCCAGAGCTGACAAGCAATTCCACTGGGTTATACATGTATCATTGTTCAAAACCTATTTTCATGTTTTCATATTTGCAATAGCGTTTTTACATCAAAACCCTAATCATATCCCCATCAAATTATGTGATTGATCATATGTTTATCTTCTGTGTTTCTGCTCCCACAGTTCTTTCTCTGGATGTGGTTATCGTTCTTTCTCATAAGTCCCTCAGAATTGTTCAGGGACATTGCATTGCTGCTAGTAGAGAAGTCCATTACATTCGATTGTACCACAGTGTATCAGTCTCTGTGTACAATGTTCTCCTGGTTCTGCTCCTCTCACTCTGCATCACTTCCTGGAGGTCGTTCCAGTTCACATGGAATTCTCCTAGTTTATCATTCCTTTCAGCACCAGCATATTCCATCCCAATCCAATACCACAATTTGTTCAGCCATTCTCCAATCAAGGGACACCCCCTCATTTTCTGATATTTGTGCTATAAATGTTTTTGTACGTGTCTTTTTCCTTATTATCTCTTTGGGGTACAAACCCAACAATGCTATGGCTGGATCAAAGGGCAGGCAGTCTTTTAAAGCCCTTTGGGCATAGTTCCAAATTGTCTTCCAGGATTCACAACTCCACCAGCAATGCATTAGTGTCCCAATCTGTAGCATTCTTTTTTTTTTTTAATTTGAGTTCCAAATTCTCTTTCTTCTAATCCTCCTTCCCTCTCTGAGATGGTCAACAACCTAAGTGAGATTTCAAATGTGCCATCAGCCCCATAAACTCTTAACAAATAATTGGTGATTGATTCTTATTATATTACACTGTATGATGGCCTCATTTTTAGGTTTTGACTTGGGTTAATCCTATATGTTAGCCACTAGGCTATCTGGCTTTTATAACTTCCAATTTTGGGTCCCCTGACTCCAAACGTGCCAAGTGCTGTATGGGGATAGGAGGAAAAATAAGATATAGCTCCTGCCCCTTAGCAACAGGCAGGTGGACAGAGGAACACGCTGAGAACACCTGTTCTTGGCTCAGAGAAAGGGAGGCACTGAGGCTAGGTTTCTGCTGAGTTCAGTACTGTCATGTCAATGCCAGATTGACCCATCTCTTTATAAGCTCACCATCTGCAACTTTGGAAATTGGTGGCTAAATGTGACTCTGGAAGTCCAGTAGGAGGAGACTAAGATTCCTTTAGCTTTCTCCCAGCTTTTGTTTAGTGGAGCCAGGCTGCTTGCTAATTTAGGTTTCTAAGATTGAGTGATATGTGGATTCATTTTTGAAACCCCAAAGCATGTCCTAAGGAAATGTACGTGTACGTAGATGCACACACATACACATACTTATAAAAACATTAAGTCTATTTCCTATCGAATTGGACAGTAGGTGCTCTCCCATCTGGACTGGTGGGGCCTATTTTTTTTAACCCTTACCCTTCTGTCTTAGAATTGATAAAAAAAAAAAAGTATCAGCTTCAAAGGCTAGACAATTGAGGTTAAGAGACTTGCCCAGGGTCACACAGCTGGTAAGTATCTGGAGTTGAACTTGAACTTAGGTCTTCCTCATCCCAGGCTTCATACTCTATCCACTGTGCCACCTAATTGCCCCATATCACCCTTATTAGGGAAATTAATTCGGTGACCTTCTAGTGAAAGTCCTAGCCAAAGCAAAGTAGAATTCTAGCTGTTCATTTCTCCATTAAACAAACTGAATAGCGGCCTATTAAAGCACCACAAAAGAATATGTGTAATAAGGGTTGCTAGGTAGCACAACAGATGAAGCACCAAGCCTGAAGTCAAGATCCTGGGTTCAAGTCTGGTCTCATATACTCCCTAACTGTGTGATCTTAGGCAAGTCACTTAACTCTAATTGCCTCATCCTTGCTGCTCTTCTTCTTAGAACTGATACTAAGACAGAAAATAAGGTTTAAAAAAAGAATATATGTAATAAGGTTTCAGCATATTGCAGATCTGTCATTTTACTCAGCTATCCAAATCCCTAGGGAAGACAAAGCAACACCCATGCCTTTATTCCATCAAATACCTTCCAGGGTGGCAGGTTCAGTGTTTCTAGGACACAAAGTATATCAAAAAGGTCAAGCTAAGTGAGGAAGATAGTCACTGCAGTTTCTCTGATCTCAAAAATGGACATTAAATACTCCATACCTGAGAGCTTACAGTCTGTAAGGGGAGAAAAAGACCTGATTGCTAATCACTGGAATATAAGGTATCATTGGGAAGAATAATAAGAGAGAAGGAAGCTAGATGATTCAGTGGCTAGAGATCCAAGCCTGAAGATAGGGTCTTGGGTTCAAATTTGGCCTCAGATACTTCCTAGCTGTGTGATCCTGGGCAACTCTGACTCCCACTGTCTAACCCTTACTGCTCTTCTGCCTTTGGAACCAATATACGGTATTGATTCCTAGAGAGAAGGAAAGGAAAAAAGAAGAGGAAGAGAAAGGGAAAGAAAAGAGGAAGAGGAGGAGAGGTGCCATAAGAGTACAGAGCAGGAAGAAATGGCCATATTCAGTTTGATAAATTGACTGGTAATGAGTTTTCCCTTCCACACATTTCTGAGAGCTGAATCATAGTCATAGTCACCCCCATTAACTCTGCCCTTTGTTAGCCCTGGATTGTCTTAGGCTTGTGGTTGGGTGTAGTTTGGCACCACCTGGTGCAAACCTTAGTAACCATGATGCTAGGTGCCATCATCCTGAAACAGGCTTTTGATCCCCTACATTCCCTGCAATGGTCCCATCATCCACAGTAGTCAGTCAATCAGTCGATCAACACGCCTTTAGTAGGTGCTTACTATGCTCAAAGTACTGAGCTAAGCTCTGGGGATACAAAGATAGTCAGCAATTGGAACAAGTGTTTAGCTGCTTTCCATCTAATTGATTTTGGGGTCTGATGATTCCCCAGCTCAAACTCTGTATTACAGAAGGACAAACTCGCTCCCCCAACTCCCAATATCTTTTTCACCCTTTGGATGTCTTTCCTTCTACCTAAGATGCTTCATATGCTTGCCATTTTCCTTCTTTATTTTCTAAATCTTGTTCAAAATGCAGCTTCTCCAGGAAATCTCCTTAGGTCACCCCCACAAATTGACCCTCACCCCCAACGCCAGCACTCTCTTCATTTGGATTTGTGGCTCTTTGAGTCTGCACATGTTCTGGGTCTATGCCCCTTCTCACTTCCCAAACCCTTCTCTCCAACTTCATGAGACTAGAAGCTCCCAAGGGTGAAGATTATATCTTCATTCCCATCTTTCATCTTCCTCCTCCTACCCAGCACCCAGGACAGAGATCAGTTTTGAAGGACTTCTCGGTTACTTGCTGTCTCAGGGAGAGACAGAGGAGTGGGAGGGGGGAATTTTGGACTCAAAATTAAAGGAAAAAGTGTTAAGATTATTTTTACATGCAATCTGTGGGAATAACATATTTTTAAAAGCGCTTACGAAGACAATTATAGAGCCGTCTTCAGACACTCATAATGGTGACTGTGGCATCCTAGAATATTTTCCCACTGGATGGAGCATGGGGAAGGTCAGGCTTGCCTTAATCAGAGGAGAACAAAGGACTGACAGTTCAGACAACTATGCAAAACAAACTGAAACAAGCAGTTCTGAGTAATTCTTGATGACAGTTGAGCTCCCTCCCCAAGTAGACTGTCCAAATAGAAGTCATTCTCGATTCTGGTAGAACCCCAGGGAGCCATCTGTTCTCAGCTAATTTCTCCTCCCCAAGGAGCTCTAGGACCTTTTTTCCCAGTGACCTATGGATTAGCTGGTGTGCTTCTCACTTTTCCAGGGAGGAAAGAAAGACATTGAGCAATTATATTCTGAGTCATTCATCATCATGGTAATTTGCCCAGATGGCTGTTACACTGGATTGGGTTGGGGGATGAGAAAAAGAAACAAACTATTATAATCATCAGAAAGTTCTGGTTTAGTGCCTAACCCTGAGTAGACTCAGTTCTGCCCATGACAGGCATGCAATCTATGAGAATTAGATTGCGCAAACCCATAGTAGAATACAAACATTTTCAAACCAAGATATGAATGAACAATCAAGAAGCATGGAAAGATCCTTAGATTTGGAGTCAGGGGACATGAGTTCAACACTTGACTCTGAGACATATTTGCTATGTGACCTTGGACAAATCATTCTATCTTTCCAGGTCTCAGTTTCCTCATCTGTAAAATTAAGATGTTGAACTAGAAGACTGCTAAGGCCCCTTCCAATTCTAAATTATATGAAAAGGAGTCAATACTACTTTCATCCTATCTCAAAGGGTTTATAGGGTCATTGAGTTGAATCTAGAATGGGCCTTAAAATTCAGGTAGTCTAACCCTCTCATTTTACAGATGAGAAAGCTGATGTCCAGAGGAATGAAGTGACTTGTCCAAGGTCACAGAGGAAATAAATGACAAAACAGAGATCGAAGCCCAACTGAGATGGAGCCAAAGGTACTCAATAGAAACAAAAAAAGGTAATAAGGTAATTAGAAAAGATTTGCTAGAAGACATTTTGCTTAGTAAACTGGGACCAAAAAGTATGTTCTAGGCACAATGGGCTGCTTTAGAGAAGATTCAGGGATGAAAAAGGAATAAGCTGGTGATGGGTTGCCTGAGATGGTTGTGCGTCTCATTGAGTATGGGGAGATGGATGCTTCTTCTCCTAGCAATAACAGCATACCTAAGTGTGTAACTCTTCAAAGTTTGCAATGCATTTTTCACAGCTAATTCATGAGGTTCTCAGTATCCACATTTCACAGATGAGGAAACTGAGGCTCAGAGAGGTGAATCCACTCTGCCTGGGTCTATATAAGGGTCAGTATAAATCAACTAAATTATCAATAAACTTTTAAAAAGAGTAATATTTTAATTCTTCCCCAATTGTATGTAAAAACAATTTTTGACATTAAATTTTTTTTAAGTTTCAAATTTTCTCTCTCCCTTCCTGAGACATTAAGCAATGTGATATGGATTTTACATGTTCAGTCATGTAAAACACTTTCCCATATATTTATCATTTTGTGGAAGAAAACTCAAACAACAAAAACACAAAAATGAAGAAAGAGTGAAATACAGTATGCTTCAGTCTTCATTAAGTCTCCATCCATTCTCTCTCTGGAGGAGTATAGAATTTTTCATCATGAATCCTTTGGGATTGTCTTGGATCACTATTTTGCTGAGAACATTAAAAGAAAGAGAAAAGAACATTAAAAGATTTCTGTTACTCAGTATATATAGTGTTCTCCTGGTCCTACTCAATTCACTTTGCATCAGTTCATGCAAGTCTTTTCAAGCTTTTCTTTTTTTCTTTTTTTTTTAAACCCTTACCTTCTCATAATCGAACGTAATGGACTTCTCCATTAGTGGTGGTGTAATGTCCCTGAACAACTTGCAGGGATCCAGGAGAAAAAAACACCATTCATAAGCAAAGGATAAACTATGGGAGTGGAAACACCAAGGAAAAGCAACTGCCTGAATACAGCGGTTGAGGGGACATGACAGAGGAGAGACTCTAAATGAACACTCTAATGCAAATACTATCAACAAAGCAATGGGTTCAAATCAAGAAAACATCTAATGCCCAGTGGACTTACGCGTCGGCTATGGGGGGTGGGGGGGAGGAAAAGAAAATGATCTATGTCTTTAACGAATAATGCTTGGAAATGATCAAATAAAATATATTTAGAAAAAAAAAAACCCTTACCTTCTCTCTTGGAGTCAATACTGTATATTGGCTCCAAGGCAGAAAAGTGGTAAGGGCTAGGCAATGGGGGTCAAGTGACTTGCCCAGGGTCACACAGCTGGGAAGTGTCTGAGGCCAGATTTGAACCTAGGACCTCCCATCACTAGGTCTGGTTCTCAATCCACTGAGCTACCCAGCTGCCCCCCTTTCCAGGCTTTTCTGAAATCCTCCTGCTCATCATTTCTTATGGCAAAAGAGTATTCCATTCCAATGGCTTGTTCAGCCAGCCCCGAACTGATAGACATCCCCTCAATGTTCAATTCTTTGCCACCAGAAAAGGGCTGCTATCAATATTTTTGTATAAATAGGTTCTTTTTTCCTTTTTTTCCTTTGGGATACAGATCTAGTAGTGGTATTGCTGTGTCAACGAGTATGCAGTTTTAAATAGTCCTTTGTGCACAGTTGCAAATTGCTCTCCAGAATGGTTAGTTAGATCTGTTCACAACAACAAGCTTTTAATAAAGTGTCTATTATGTATCAAGTACTATGCTGGAGGCTGGGGATACAAAGACAAAAAAAGGGAAACAATCTCTATCCAAAGCATAGAGCTTCCATTTTGTAGTGAGGATGAAAGCACATACGTAGCATATGCATATATACATTGAGTATATAGACTATAAATAGAGATCTCAATAACTGTAATAGTAGGATCAGAACATGTGCCTAAGGCTGCTGATGCCACATGGAAGAGGCTGAGGAACTGCTTCTAGGAAAGTAAGGATAATACATGAGAAAAGTGCTTGGGGAAGATCTTAGAACAGCTGTAGACATTAGTTAGTACTGATTCTCGTCCCCTCAGCAGTTGTTGCGACTGAGAATGGGTACCTCGTTACATGTCAGAGTCAGCACTCAAACTTGCGCAGTTATGGACAAGGAGCCGTCATGGCCCTAGTAGGAGACTGGCTGATCACCAGGAGGCAGGACGATGGGGGTAGTTTAAACCAGCAGGGTCAGACTCACATAGAATGGAGGTAACAAACATAAGGTCTCTTGTGGGCAGTAGATGATCTTAGTCTGAAAGCGTGATGCTATCTAGATTTTATTGTATTTTGATTAATGTTGTTAAATATTTCTCGGTTACATTTTAGTCTGATTCGGGGCCACTGGGAAGTACTGTGAATACCGTGCTGTCCCATGACACCTCTGCTCTTGCCCACTGAGATGGTGTTATTTTCTGAGTTGGCTGATAAGGAATGAAGAATAAGGGACAGGAAGTCAGGAAACTTAACTGATCGTGGCAGCAGGGGAAGAGAGCAATGCCTGATTTCCAGGTCAATTTTCTTTCATGCATTCATGCATCCTGGGCGTGAGGGCCATTCTAAGCAAACTGGTTTTCACTGGTTCATGGAGTTCTTAACTTTTTTGTGTTATGGACTTCTTTGGTAGTTGATAAAGCCTATAGATAGATCCCTTCTCTAAATAATGTATTTAAGCACACAAATGCCTAGGATTGCAAAGGAAAGGAATGATACTTAAATGCAGTTAGCTGAGCTAGCTAATTACAGTATCTCATTTATCCATCTATCTACCTAGTTGGTAGACCCCAGATAAGAATTTCAAGATCTTAAACTTTTTTCTAGCTGCAAGTCTTTTGATCTTCTTGCAGGTCGTTTTATTTACTTATTTTAAAAACCCTTTCTTTTCATTCTAGAATCAATATTTTGTTTTGGTTCCAAGGCAGAAGAGCAGTAAAGGCTCAGGAATAGGGGTTAAGTGACTTGCCCAGGGTCACACAGCTAGGAAGTATCTGATATCAAATTTGATCCCAGGACCCCATCTCTGGATCTGGCTCTGAGCTACCTACCTGCCCCTCCAGGGCATTTTTAAATGGCATGACTTCATTCTCATAACTTTAAGCTAAATAGCCAGCATTAGAATGCCAATCTTTTGACTCAAGACATCTTTCATTCTCCATACTTTTTGGGCTACTTTACAGAAGTAAAATTGCTAGAAAGAATAGAAGCTAATTAGGTTTCCTAATAGCTCCCTCCTCTTGAAAAATCCTTCATTATCTAATTTCCAACTGTCTGGTTTGAATTAGCGATAGGCAGAGACTCCCATCCACTTTAATTCAGGCATAAGATTCTCATTGCCCTTTGCTACTTCCAGCCCACCTACCTGCTTTTTCCTGGAGGCCTTCTGGGTTTCTTCACCGAGGCATAGGGGAATATAGCCCAGACACTTAGAGAGAGGGTGTGGATGAGAAGACGGGGCTTCAGAGCAGAGGATGAGAAACAAACCTGGTAACCACAGATGGATAGAAACAAGAGGATAAAAATCTCTGTTGTTATAGATCAGCTTTGGAGAAACTGAGAGTCTTTGAGGTTTTAGTTCAATAACTGCTCAAAGGTTTATCAAAGGAGCAGCTAAGTGGGTCAGTGAATTAGGAGGTCCTGAGTTCAAACTTGGCCTTTGACACATGCTAGTTGTGTGCCACTGAGCAGGTCACTTAACCCTCATTGTCTGCTCTTCTGTCTATTGATTCTAAGACAGAACTCAAGTGCTTAAAAAAAAAGAGGAAGAAGAAAGAACTTTTATCAAGTGCCTGTATGTACCAAACTGTGCTAACAAGGATTCATCAGTGTTTTTTTTTTATTTTAATGGCTCTTTTCAGCTTATTACATGAATGAGCTACATTAGTTCAAGTTAAATGGAGAACCCAACATGGTTGCATTATACAAACAGGGAAGTTTTAAAACTTCTAACAAGGGACCAAAGGGAATTCTTCTATGCACTGAAAGGAAATGTTTACTCGAGTCTATGAATCGCAAGCACTTAAACCTATGAACTTTCAGCAGGCCACCCTTAGCCAGATCCAGTCTTGATGAGAAACTGGTATATGTCCTTGGGCTGGTCTGATCTGAACAGCTGAATTGTTTCTCCATATTTTAGATGCTCAGTAGAACCATATTACCATTCTTCTTTTTTTCTTTATCCTGGGGACATTTATTTTTTTATTTTATTTATTCAATTTAGAACATTATTCCTTGGTTACAGGAATCATATTGTTTCCCTCCCTCCCCTTCCCCCATCCTTCATGTAGCTGACTCAAAATTCCACTGGGTATTACATGTGTCCTTGATCAGAACCTATTTCCATGTTGTTGACATTTGCACTAGGATGATCATTCAGAGTCTACATCCCCAGCCACATCCCCTTGACCCATATAATCAAGCAGTTGTTTTTCTTCTGTGTTTCTACTCCTGCAGTTTTCCCTCTGAATGTGGATAGTGTTCTTTCTCATAGATTCCTCCAAGTTGTTCAGGATCACTGCATTTCCACTAATGGAGAAGTCCATTAAATTCGACTGTACCACAGTGTATTAGTCTTTGTGCACAATGTTCTCCTGTTTCTGCTCCTCTCCCTCTGCATCACTTCCTGGAGGTCATTCCAGTCTCCATGGAATTCCTCCACTTTATTATTCCTTTTAGCACAATAGTATTCCATCACCAACATATACCACAATTTGCTCAGCCATTCCCCAATTGAAGGGCATCCCCTCATTTTCCAATTTTTGGCCACCACAAAGAGCGCAGCTATGAATACTCTTGTACATGTGTTTTTCCTTATTATTTATTTGGGGGTACAAACCCAGCAGTGCTATGGCTGGATCAAAGGGCAGGCAGTCTTCTAGCACCCTTTGGGCATAGTTCCAAATTGCCCTCCAGAATGGTTGGATCAGTTCACAATTCCACCAGCAGTGCATTAATGTCCCAACTTTGCCACATCCCCTCCAACATTCATTACTTTCTTTTGCTGTCATGTTAGCCAATCTGCTAGGTGTGAGGTGATACCTCAGAGTTGTTTTGATTTGCATTTCTCTGATTATAAGAGATTTAGAACACTTTTTCATGTGCTTATTAATAGTTTTGATTTCTTTTGAAAATTGCCTATTCATGTCCCTTGCTCATTTATCAATTGGGGAATGGCTTGATTTTTTGTACAATTGATTTAACTCTTTACAAATTTGAGTAATTAGACCTTTGTCAGAGGCTTTTGTTATGAAGATTGTTTCCCAATTTGTTGCTTCCCTTCTAATGTTGGTTACATTGGTTTTGTTTGTACAAAACCTTTTTAATTTGATGTAATCAAAATTGTTTATTTTGCATTTTGTGATTTTTTTCTCACCCTTGTTTGGTTTTTAAATCTTTCCTTTCCCAAAGATCTGGCAAGTATACTATTCTGTGTTCACCTAATTTGCTTATAGTATCCTTCTTTATATTCAAGTCATTCACCCATTCTGAGTTTATCTAGGTGTAGGGTGTGAGATGTTGATCCAAACCTAATCTCTCCCATACTGTCTTCCAATTTTCCCAGCAGTTTTTATATTGAACCCAAACATAGACTGTTTTGCTGAGGTCATTTACCCCAAGTCTATTCCACTGATCCTCCTTTCTGTCTCTATGCCAGTACCAAATTGTTTTGATGACCACTGCTTTATAGTATAGTTTGAGATCTGGGGCTGCAAGTCCTCCATTGTCTGTCTACCTTGTTTGATTAATGCTCTCTGCCTTTCCAAAGGGTTTTCTCATTTTATCCCCCAAACAGCTATCTTCTCCTCACTCATCAGACCACCATCTTTGTTCACATCCTCATTAGCTCTAGCCTTCACTGATGCAATAATTTACTGATCCGTGCTCCTGTCTCAAGCTCCTTTTCTCCAATCCATCTTCCACACCTTTGCCACTGAAGTATGAATCAAACCAAACAATTAGCAAATTGCTAACGGAGACTTTGAATCTAGGTTTGGTTTATTGGGCTAAAGCCCCAGGGATTTCCTATTACACATCATGCCATCCTTTTCTGGGTCTTTCCTAAGGGAATGGGGGGGGGGTCGTCAACCTCCCCACAGCAATCTCTAGAAATTCCCAGGTATCCAGGCCACTGGTCAGTTTCCAGGGACCATTCCCTACTCCTTATTCTTCACTCTGGAAAAGTCTTAAATGTTCACTCCTCAGACCAGCACACCAACGGCCATTTGCCCTCATCCGTCCCAGTGCCCCTTGTCCCCTTTTGCTGAAGAAGGCTGACTTTTAAATGTGGTTATAGATTCAGGAGAGATATCCCACTCGGACACTTAAATTATAAATGTACTTTATTGAACAAACACCAGAAAGTGTCAGAATCCAGAACAAACAGTGGGAGTGGAGGGGGGCCGATCTGCTGACATTCACCAGATGAAGTTTGCTTCCAGTACACCTCCTGAGAAATGTAAAGCTACCTTACCGGAGAAACCAGAATTGCTTACACGACACATGCTAAATCCCACCCTCACTCACCGGGAGAGGCCAGCCATCTTTCCCTAGACAGAGCTTGGACTTTGATTTGAAATCACAAGATTGCTTTAGCGGGCCGCGCGCGGAGAGAGGCTTGGGAATTGCCTACCCCAAGGGTGGAGAAGCCCAGATTCTAACTGAACCAAAGCTTCCCTTCTCTTGTTTCCACACGTAAAGGTTTTCTAAGCACGCAGATCCAATTGGAAGCTGCTTCTATCTTTGGCCAGGCAATCGGGAGGGTGTGGTCGTAGCTTTGGGCTAAGTGCTTGGGTGAGAGAAGTGAACTCAAGAGTGGAATCAGTTAAGGGAGGCTGGCGATTACTTTCGAGGCCTCCTAGGCTCGTGGGAAAGCATTTTCTGATGGCCTCTGGCCAGGCCGGGAGCTAACAACCAGAGGTGAGGGTGCCAGTGCTGGAGGCGACCAGGAAGGCTCATGAATACAAACCACCCCTTAGTCTGGTCTAGACTACACACTAGTGAAAAGGGCAGGAGAGGGGGAGGCGGAGAGAAGAAAGAAGAGAGCTACTGGGCTGCCATCCGAACTAAAGAGGATCGATCAGGCAGTGGCCACCCGCCAGAGAGAGCTGATAGACAAGTGAGAGCCACTCGCTGAGAGGGCGTTTAGCTCTTGAAGCTCTTCCGGCTGGAGGAAGACGTGGTGCTCACGAACTTAACACTGGAGCTGCTGCCCCCACCTCCGCCTAAGCTAAGCCCTAGGCCCCGGCCGCTGCCAGAACTGAAGCCGGAGCCCCCCACGCTGAGCCCACCGCCGCCTCCGCTGGAGTAGGAGTAACCGCCGCTGCCGCCTCCCAGCCCTCCGCCGAGGCCATAGCCGCCGCCGCTGCCGTAGCCGCCGCCGCTGCCGTAGCCGCCGCCGCTGCCGTAGCCGCTGGACACGCTGGACGTGACAACAGCTACAAGGAAAAGAGAGAGAAGAGATGAGGAGCAATGGCATTTGTCCCGGCATCGGGATGCCGGAGGAAGGGCCCTGGTCAAAGGGACAAGGAAGGAAATCTGCGTTCTATGGCTTATTCCCCACCCCACCCCATCCCACTCGCACTTGATACACAATACAGCCTGGAGGGCGGGGGCCCGCGGGGGACGTGTGTGTGTGTGTGTGTATGTGTGTGTGTGTGTGTGTGTGTGTGTGTGTGTGCGCGCGCGCGCGCGCAGTGTAGCATCACTGTCCTTGAGTGAACTTTACTCGTGCACCCACTTCTTGGGCTCCTGTGAGTCTATGCGCCCTAAAAACTCTCCAGAACTTAATTCGCATATAGGAGCCTAGCTTCCCAGCTGGAGCACGTAATCAGCACTCAGTTCAACCTGTTCCAGATGAGGGAAATGACTAAAGCATAGTCACACTATCAGAGTTTGCAAGGACCATTCCGTAATCCTTATTCTTCACTTTGGAAAAGTCTTAACTGTTCACTCCTCAGACCAGCTTCTCTTTCTAGTCCTCTTATGCATCTCTTGTTTATTCGATTCAGCAAGTATGTTTTGGGTCAAGCATGTTAAACCCAGGGTAAGATCCATATGGTCACATTTCTCAAGGAGCTGGCACATATATTCTATATCGGTTCTAAGGCAGAAGAGTGGTAAGGGCTAGGCAATTGGGGTTGACAGCTAGAACAAGTCTGAGGCCAGATTTGACCCCACTGAGCCACCTAGATGCCCCAAGGTTTATGAGTCTTAAAGCACTTTCATGAATGTTATCGCAATGGCTCTGATTTGTAAAGCAAGTGTTATTATTCCCATTTTGCAGGGAAGAAAACTAAGGTACTGGGTTGCATAATTTGCTCAAGGCCCCTTAGTAAGCCAGTGACAAAACCAGAATAAGAAGCTAGGCTTCCTCCCTCGGCTCCTGAGCTCTTTTTCCTTCCTTACATTTCTTCTAAACTTCTTGCCAAGGGAGGAATTCCCAAGTGGTATGACTGCTACCTAGGACCCTACCTTCAAAACCAGAACCCAGTGTCTGCTGTTAATAACATTATTTCTGCTCTTCTGAGCAAGGTACTTACAAATATTGACCGGACCGACTCCCTCTCCGCTCAACCTATAAAAAACAAAGACAAAGCCAAAGCGGTGAGATTAGAACTAGACAGTAAAATTGGGAGCAGCATTATGCCAATGGAGATCATTCCAAAGTCTCCTAACTAAGTGATAAGATGCCTTCTGGCCAACCACACTGAGAACCACCAGAGGGCAAAGACCTACAGAGCATTTTATGTGTTTTATCTTGTTTGATGCTCCCAATTATATGACTGTGGGAGGTAGGGGACATCATTTCATGCTCCTAATAACCCTACAAGATAAATGTTTTTATTGTTCACATTTTACAGATAGGGAAACTGAGATTCAAGGTGTTTCAGTGACTTGCCCAAAGTCATATGACTAGTCTGAAGAGGAAGTTGAACCTAGGCTTTTCTGACTCCAAGTCCAGAAGTCTAGGCACTGAGTTCAAGTGTAGCCATTCCAAGACACACTGAAGTGTGTTTAAATTGCAGCAAGAAAGGAGTTGGCTAGATCTCAGGACAATTTTTCTGACAACTACAAATCATTTCCTCCCAGAACAGTTAATCAAAAGGAGATTGTGACAACCTCCTCCCTGGAGACCTTTTGGGATCCACCTGTTTGGGTTTCTGGTTCCCTAGAGGCAGTATGCTGGATCTGGGAACCAGGATTACAGTTCTAGAATTCTCTATTTCAACTTGACAAGTTGGAAAATAACTTGTCAAGTCTCAGTCAAAGCAAAATTTCTCTACCAGTGAGACTCTTAATTCCGCATAGTTTGGAATTTTAAAATCCAGCCAGCTTTCAGTTATCTGCACCAAAGGAGGTGACTAAAAGGATAGCCTGAATTACATTTAACTGAAAACAGCAATGTAAAACTCCCCAGAGAGTTGTATTTGACCTGTGGTGCTGAGAAATAAATGCCACTTTTTTTAAAAGCTGGTTTTAAAAGAGCCCTATGAAGGTTTGATGAAAAGTCAATGAAGCCTCAACACAGGATATATGATTTGGGCTTTAGATAAGACTTTTGGGATTTGGGGATTTAGGATGGAAATAGTGGAAGAGGAGAGGGGTCAGTTCCCTACCTGCATTCCTCTCCTTCCAGCAGCTTCCTGTAGGTAGCAATCTCAATATCCAGGGCCAGCTTGACATTCATCAGCTCTTGGTACTCGCGCAGCTGGCGAGCCATATCCTGTTTGGCCTTTTGCAGGGCATCCTCTAGCTCAGCCAGCTTGGCCCGGGCATCCTTGAGGGCCAGCTCCCCACGCTGCTCAGCATCAGCAATGGAGGCCTGCAAATTGGCACACTACACAGAAAAGGAGAGAAGAGATAAAAGTGTTTGGGGTGTGACATAGAGGGCAGGGTCTAGCCTTTCTATTTTTCCTCCTGAAGAGCTTTTAAGCCACACAGACCAAAATGGATGAACCCTAAACAGACTCAAGGACACGTGTAGTTTGGGAAATTGGCAAGGTGCCCTGTGCCCAGTCCTGAATGAATATGGTTATTTATTTGAGTGGCTGTATGTGTGGGGGTATATGCATATAACAATAGGAATGCCCACAGATACTTGCACCCATCACCCACGGCCTTTCAACATCACTCTACCTGCTTCTTGATGTTGTCAATCTCAGCTCTCAGCCTCTGGATCATCCGATTCATCTCAGAGATCTCATGCTTGGTATTGCGGAGGTCATCTCCATGGCGTCCTGCTGTCTGCTGCAGCTCCTCATACTGGGACCCCCAGGAAAGAAGTAAATACTTAGTATAAACATGGAGGAAAGACACTCCTTTTGTGAAGAACGTCCTGGTAGAAGGAAACCTTGCTATCTGTAAGCTGTCGTCTCAACTCAAGCTTGAAAATAAAAATGCTTGAGGAAGTTAGAATAATATCCCTCATTTCTGTATAATTCAAGGCTTGCAAAGTGTTATGCTCATGACAGCATCATGATTGAGAGAAGCCAAGTATTATTAACTTCATTTTATAAATAAGGAAACTGAGGCAATTTATCCAAAATCATGATCTATAAGAGACAGGCCCAGGACTCAAACTAAGAGTTTATGGAGGGAACAGATAGGTAGAGACAGGAGATCCTGGGTTCAAATGTGACACCAGACACTTCCTAGCTGTGTGACCCTGGGCAAGTGACTTAACCCCAAATGCCTACCCTTTATGGCTCTTCTGCCTTGGAACTAATACTTAGTATTCATTCTAAAATGGAAGGTAAGGATTAAAAAACAGTTCATGGATTCTGCTGACCCTGTCTTGATTGGTTCCCTAATAGTGCCACCAATCTTTAGAAATTTCCCAATAAGGTCCACCTCGTGGCTTTCTTTCATATTTCCCCAGTTCCTTAAGCAATAGTTGTCCGATTCCCTAGGTTGGTGCCTGAATCTTGAATTTCCATTACTAATCAGCCCTAGCTCACCTTAGTCTGGTACCAGGACTCGGCTTCTGTTCGGCTGCGGTTGGCAATGTCTTCATACTGAGCTTTAACCTCAGCAATGATACTATTCAAGTCAAGGTTACGGTTATTGTCCATAGACAGGACAACGTTGGTGTCAGAGACATGACCCTGCATCTGAGAGAGTTCCTGTGGAGAGATATGCAGTCATGTGACCTGGGGCTATGCATCCAATATTAATCACCTTTATTCTTTCCTCTCCTAAGCCCACGTTCAGAAGCTGAAATCATTCTTCAAAGCTTCAAGATTGCAAACAGTTTCCAACATAGTGGTTTTCAAATGTTTGTATCGAATGACTTCCCACCACTCTCCCACTAAGGGTTTCTTTCCATAACCTCTCAGGTTTTAATCTTATCCTCACTAATTAATATAGCTTCCTATTCTGGAAGGGACTAGAAAGCAGTCCATGAGTCGGGCGATCTTAAGGATTGGCTTTTGGTCGTAAGGATGTTTCTGAGCTCTGATGCCCTGTGATCTATGAAACTCACTTCCAAGATCCTTTCCAAAGAATGGACATTGGGAATAAATGAAGAATTCCTTTCAGGAATATAAATTCCCAGTAAATCAAAGTTGGAGAATTGCCTAGGTTTGTGCCTAGGCATATTTGAATCTGGGAGGAGATCACGTTAGTCTCAGGATGTGGGGTTCCATGTACCACTACCACTGGTAGCCCTTAATCCCCAAAGATTTTAGCTGCAGATGAAACCATCAGTTGCCCCACACCCTATAGTATTTGATTGAGGAGGGGGCTCATTACCATTTCAAAGAGGGTTCTAGTGAAGTTGACCTCATCACCAAGGCTTTCCACTTTGGCTTCCAGTTCCACCTTGCTCATGTAGGTAGTATCTACATCCTAGAAAAACCAGAATAGGCAATGCTGGACCAAATTTTCCATCCAAACTCCAATGAGTCACCTTGTACCAAAATGTAACTTCAGGCTATAGGTACGAATTAACCCATACCTACCTTTTTGAGTATAACAAAGTCATTCTCAACTGTAGTACGCTTGTTGATTTCATCTTCATACCTAACGGAAAAGGGAATAAGATCAATTAGCCTGCTATAATTAACTTTGAGGTACACAATTACACCTTCTGTGACTATAAAGAGAATCATATTTTCTGTTGCAGCATGTCTATTTCTCATTTCTTCTTTGCTATAGGTTAGGAAACTCCACTTGGGGAGAGAAAAGGGGGAGAGTAGGACACTGGCACTCAGTATGAAAGAATGGGCTCTTTGGCAGAGAGGGAGGAAGTAGCCCTTGAGTACTGGCAGTTGTGTGCATCTTGTCTTCCCTGTCTGCTTGGGAAGAGTTATCCCGTCTTCAGCTGCCCACTCAGTCTGTCTACTACTAATCCAATTAATATAAGAATGTACCAATAGATTCTCTAGCATTTTTCCCTCTTATCCATGAGACCATTAACACTGATGCATCCAGTTTTTCATAGACATTACTCAGAACATTCCAAGCCCTGAAGGCTGTCAAATAGAATCTTAAAATAATTAATATAAGGTTTGAAAAGAGGTCATATAATCCAACTCCTCTCTTGCCAAGGCATCAGGAGGTTAGGAAATTTGCCCACAGTCAAAAAAAAAGGTGTTATATTGTAGAGAAGGGCCGATTTTGAACCCAAGTCATGAGACTTTAAATCCAGAACTCCTTCCACTAAATCATGTCAACTCCCTGGAATGAGATAAAAGGAATCGAATTGAATCAAGATGAATACTATCCCATTTGACTCCACTTAATTTGATTCAATTCAAGAATCTATGGGTATGGTCAGCAATGGGTATGGTCAGAAGAACAGTCTTGAATATAAGTGCTTAGTGTCAGCTTCCTTTGGTCACTATCATCCTTCCAACTTCCTAGATACAGGGGAGATTTTAATTGTATGAAAAATCTGAATGAAATGTGTTAAGGAGCAGCGACAGTATAGTATGTCTATATTATAAGGGTGTGACCCTTATAGTTGCCAAAGGAAAAGGATAAGCCCTAAACTGAGTTATTAGGTTTTTTCCATATCTGGACATGGATTTTAAAAAATGGCTACATAGTACTAAGGAGGGCACATTCTCCCATTTCCAGAGGTAAAGAGCTTAGTATTGAGAATTGGGGAGATAGGATGAGGGAACCGGATACCAAGTAGGAGGACTCAGAAACAAAGGCACTCCTGTAAGAGATTCAAGATGGGGCAAACACACTGTGATGCTCTGTACAGCGCCCAGAACATTATGAGTACCTAGCATAAAATATATGTACAGCAGAGGTTGAAGTTCTGTCCAAGACTGGTTGCTCAACATTTGTTCAGAGTTTGGGGAGGAGGAGACTCATGAACTGTTGTTAGGTGCTTTCCAATTCAGGGAGTCTATGGCTCAGTGGTTTTATCTCTAAGGTCTATAACTCCTGTTGTGAGCGGGGATAGGGGAAATTGGGCTGGTAAAACTAGAATCATCCAGAAGCTCTTAGACATGACTAGGCATTTTCCAGTCTGTTGTGTTATGAAGTAGAATACTGAAAAAAGCAGCATATAGAAGACTAAAGGGTGTGGATTCACTCATTTGCCAACTTCTTCAAACTACATAGAGTTAAAAAATTCAAGGACTGGAATTTGTCTTAAGACAAGGCAAACCCTCACCATTCTCTCCCCTTTCTATTCTCTTGGCTCGTTCCATGGCTCAATCCCACTCTACCTCGTTCCCCAGCCCAGGCCCAGAGACTGCTAAGATTATGCCAGGTAGGAAAATAGCCGTCTTCATTCTATTTCTTTGTCTATTCTCCCTTTCTTCTTCCTACTGACTTCCATTTTCTCATGACCCATTAATCACTAGACCATCAGTTTCTAGAGTGAAGAAACCACAGCGCTTTCCATGGTACTCAGAAGAAATCCCTGAACATAATTCCAGACTTGTATTCCATGTCTGTCTCTCCTTGTTTCTCTGAGTGCCTGTTTCTGTCTCTCTCTCCCCCTTTCTTTCCCCTTCCTTTCCCCACCTCTCCATCATGAACTTATCTGACTGTAGAAAGGCAACTCCCCCACCCACCATACACACATTAACTCCTCTAACTCACTTGTTCTTGAAATCTTCTACTGTATCCTGCATATTCCTTAGCTCAGAATCCAGGCGGCCCCTATCATTCAAAATACTATCTAGCTGCCTTCTGAGACTGTTGATATAGCTTTCAAAAAGTGGCTCCAAATTCTGCCTCGTGGTCTTGTGCCCCTGCTCTTGGAGCAGTGTCCATTTTGTGTCCAACACCTTATTCTGCTGCTCAAGGAAACGGACCTGGAAGCCAGAAGAAAAGACTATTTCAAGAGGACTAAACAATACTTGGTGGTGGGTTTTTCCCCCCCAGAATATCTCAAGGTTCCTGCTTTCAAGTCATCAATCATCTCTGCCTCACTCATTCTCTGTCTTTCTCTACCTTTTTGGCTCTCTTTACACACACACACACACACACACACACACACACACCTAGGGAGGACAAGAAATAGTCCTTGTTTTTTGAGGGCTTCAATATAGTGAGAATACAAGGAAAGACAAGTGAAAGAAGTACAAAAACTAAGTAAAGAACAGCTGGACAGAACCCCTAGGCATCTCTCCAAAATGGAGAGTGAATAGATTGGCATTGTCTTCAAAAGAATTTGCCCCCACTTCCATGCCACCGGACCAGTATTAAAAATTGTGTCCACAGTTTCTCTCCATTGCATAGATAAGTCTACCACATGTGGGTTCTGGGAGGAGCAGGCAGTGAAAGCAGAGTGACTGTTCAATCTTTCAGACTTCCAGTATAGCAGGGAAGGCAGAACACAAGGCAGTCAGGTAGAAAGCAAGCTAATACACATTCTGTACATGTTTGGCTATGGAGTAAGCTCCCCGTCCTAGCCCAGAGTCCCACCAGTCTAATGAGCACCCGCTCTCGTCTCACCTTGTCAATAAACGAGGCAAACTTGTTGTTGAGGGTCTTGATCTGCTCCCGCTCCTCAGTCCTCACCCTCTGGATGGTGGGGTCAATTTGGAGGTTGAGGGGAGCCAGGAGACTCTGGTTGACAGTGACTTCTTGGATGCCACCAGGGGGGCATACAGGGAACCCAGCACCCCCATAACCTCCACCGAAGCCAGCTCCACCACCGAGCCCCAAGCCGCCGCCACCAGCCCCACCTCCAAAACCAAATCCGCTACCAGCTCCTCCACCAAAGCCATACCCCCCTCCTACTCTCCCTCCATAGCCACTCCTGAAGCCACCACTTCCTCCCATGGAGATCCTCTTGGACATCCCAAAGTTGTAAAGGCTCCGGCTGCCAAAGCCCCCTCCGGAACCACCGACACTGACGCGGCCATAGCCGCCGCCGCCGCCACCACCTCCTGCCCGGGACATGGAAACAGAGCTGAAGCTGGTTCGGCTGACAGAAGGGGTGATGGCCGAAGAGGCGCTGAAGCCACGGCGGCCCCCGCTCTGGAATGATACACTTGATTGCCGAGACATGGTTATTCGGAGAGCAGAAGGACCAAGTAAGGGAGAAGTTTTAGACGGACAATAACAAAGCTCCGAGGAGGAAGGAGGCTCTGTTATCCGAAGAAGCAGATCTTCCCCCTCCCCTTTATACCTTCTAAGGGCTGGGCTGGGCAGAAAAATCTCTTCCAGATCTGAATGATTAAGTGGGTTGGGCATGCCTGGGGGGCAGC